>NC_087211.1:485001-551693 GCF_015104395.2 Macrobrachium nipponense | reverse complement strand
CCTAGTGCTCCTATGATTATGGGTACGATTTCCACTGGCGTATCCCATATCCTTCTTATTTCTATTTTCAGATCTTGATACTTATCCATTTTTTCCCTCTCTTTCTCAAACAACTCTGGTGTCCCATGGTATTGCGACATCAATGAGTGATACTTTCTTCTTGACTTTGTCAATCAAATTCACGTCTGGTCTATTTGCACGTATCACCTTATCTGTTCTGATACCATAGTCCCAGAGGATCTTTGCCTGATCGTTTTCTATCACTCCCTCAGGTTGGTGCTCGTACCACTTATTACTGCAAGGTAACTGATGTTTCTTGCACAGGCTCCAGTTGAGGGCTTTTGCCACTGAATCATGCCTCTTTTTGTACTGGTTCTGTGCAAGTGCCGGCCATTCGCTTGCTATGTGGTTTATGGTTTCATTTTTCGTATTGCACTTCCTACATATGGGAGAGATGTTATTTCCGTCTATCGTTCTCTGAACATATCTGGTTCTTAGGGCCTGATCTTGTGCCGCTGTTATCATTCCTTCAGTTTCCTTCTTTAGCTCTCCCCTCTGTAGCCATTGCCATGTGTCATCGCTGGCTAGTTCTTTAGTCTGTCTCATGTATTGTTGGTGCATTGATTTGTTGTGCCAGTCCTCTGTTCTGTCTGTCATTCTCCTGTCTCTGTATATTTCTGGGTCTTCGTGTACTTTTATTAGTCCTTCTTCCCATGCACTCTTTAGCCACTCGTCTTCATTGGTTTTCAGATATTGCCCCAGTGCTCTGTTCTCGATGTTGACGCAGTCCTCTATACTTAGTAGTCCTCTCCCTCCTTCCTTTCGTGTTATGTATAGTCTGTCCGTATTTGTTTTTGGGTGTAGTGCTTTGTGTAATGTCATATGTTTCCTGGTTTTCTGATCTATGCTGCGGAGTTCTGCCTTCGTCCATTCCACTATTCCTGCGCTGTAACTGTTTATGGCTATTATCATATTTCCGGCGTTGAGTTTTGACTTGAGTATCGCCTTGAGTCTCTGCATATATTCTTTCCTGATCGTGTCCTTCATCTCTTGGTGTTTTATATCCCCTCCTTCCATTATTCCCAGGTATTTGTACCCTGTCTCACCTATGTGTTTGATGTTGCTCCCATCTGGTAGCTTTATCCCTTCAGTTCTCGTTACTTTGCCTTTTTGTATGTTGACTAAGGCGCATTTTTCTATTCCAAACTCCATCCTGATGTCCCCAGATACAATCCTTACAGTCTGGATTAGGGTATCTATTTCCTTGATGCTCTTACCATACAGCTTGATGTCGATGTCGTCCATGAACATCAGATGGTTGATTCTGTTGCCTCTTTTCTTGAGTTGGTACCCGGCATCCATCTTCTGTAGTACTTTTGTCATGGGAATCATGGCTACTATGAAGAGTAGTGGGGATAGTGAGTCGCCCTGGAAGATCCCTCTCCTGATATTAACCTCTGCTAGTCTTATTCCAGAGCTTGTAGGTATTGTATTCCAGTTGCGCATTGTATTTTTGAGGAAGCTGAGGTGTTTCTCTCTGCCCCATATATTTTCAGGCATTCTATTAGCCATGTGTGTGGTATCATGTTGAAGGCTTTCTTATAGTCCTTATCCATGCCATGCTTAGGTTGGTTTACCTTCTCCTACTGTTCTTCATTACCATTTTGTCTATCAGGAGCTGGTCTTTTGTGCCCCTACACTTCCTTCTGCAGCCTTTCTGTTGGTGGGGGATGGTGTTTTTGTCCTCTAGGTAATTGTATAGCCTTTCACTGATGATCCCTGCTAGTAACTTCCACATTATTGGTAGGCAGGTGATAGGCATGTAGTTACTGGCTATATTTCCCTTACTCTTGTCTTTTTGTACTATGTTCTTCCTGTGGTCATCCATTTGGGTGCATGGTGATTTGAGATACAGTGCTGGAGTTGTTCTGCTATTCATGGGTGTAGGGCCTTGAAGTTTTTGAGTCAGTATCCATAGACTTCATTGGGACCTGGGGCTTTCCAGATTGGCATTTTCTTTAGTTGGTGTCTGACTGTGTCTGTCGTGATCACTGTGAATCTTTGTTTTATTCTCCCTGTTTCTTCTTCCTTGACTTCTTGGAGCCATGTTGCATGTTTGTTGTGTGATACCGGATTGCTCCATATGTTTTCCCAGAGTCTCTTACTTGGTTCGGCTTCAGGAATTTCGGGTGGGTTGGTTGTCTTCCCCTCGTTAGGGTTGGCTGTATAGTATTTTCTTGCTGGTTTGGTTCGAATATTTGTTTGTTTCTGTTGGTATCCCTTTATTCCTGTTCATGTACCGTTGGATCATATGTGCTTTGGCCTTAAGCCTCTGTTTTACATCTTCTATTGTGTTGTTTAGTCCCCTCTCTTGTACTTCGTATTTCTCGTTGAGTTCCTCCCTTGTTTTCTTGCTTCTTAGCCTTTTTTCTGCCATCTCTTTCAGTTTACTCAAGTCAGATCTCATCACCATGATTTGCTTTTCCAGGCGCCTTTTCCAAGGAGGTTGCTGTTTTGGTTTCTGTTGGGTTGGTTGTGCTGGTGGTGTTGGTGTTCGAATCCCCATCAGTTCTGCTACTAATCTTGCTCCTGCATATGCCAAGTTATTTGTTTCTGTGATACTGGTGGTGTGTATTATGCCCATTATTTCATTGACCTCACTTGTTTTCTCCCTTAATTTCTTGGTGTTGTAGGCTTTCATGGAGGGGATCTTTGTTCTCTCTGTATCTGGCTCCATCCATTGTCTAATCTTTTCTACCCATTCCATCCTCTCTGTTACTTCGTCGGTGTTTCTTCGTGTGTCGTTGTTTGATACCTCATCATCCCTGTCGTCTTCTGTGGCATTGTCTCTCAGTTCGTCTTCGTGTAATTCGTTGTCGTGTGACATTTCCCTTTCCAGTTCTTCTCTTTCTGTTGGGAAGAGCCAGTTCTTTTTCTTTATGTTCCTTACTTGGTCTGCCAGCCTCTGCTCTGTTTGGGGGGTGTTATTCCTCTCATTCCAGATGTTGACCAATATCTTCTCTCCGACGGGTTGCTTCTGATGTAGCATCTCCATATTTCCTTATTTTCTTCTCTTGTCCATTTCTTCCTTTTTGCTTCTGTAGCTCCAATCTCAGGCTGTTGATTACTGTCTTTGTGTTGGTCAGTTGCTGGATGACGACCTCCAAGTACCTGACCGTCTTCCCCTTCAATTGGGTTGAATACCTGGTTGCCGGACGAAGCTCCTCTGTTGCCAGAGGTTCCATTTACGTCGTTGTTGTTTATTCCTTCATTTCTTTCCATCATTGCTAAGTTTTGCTATTTAACCCATAGCTGGACCCTACCCCATCAGGGATAGGTACTCATTTACAGTTGAGTAGACTGAGGAAATTATGGTAAAGATTCTTTCCCAAGGAATCAACGCCGAGGAGAGCGGTCGCCCATCCAACGACTGACCAGCCCTAATGTTGCTTAACTTAACTTAACCAGTCCATTGACGACCTAACCCACTCCTCCACGGCGCCACTTTTATTATTATTTATTATTATTATTTATTATTATTATTATTATTATTATTATTATTATTATTATTATTATTATTATTATTATTATTATTATTGAGTGCGCGTATTTATAATAATAGTAGTATTAATAATAATTATTTCCATTATTTATGTTTTTATATTTATGGTTTTTTTTATTATTATTATTGTTATTTTTATTACTTCTTGCCTATCATTTTGCTAAAATAACCTCGAACCTTTAACATGATTAGCAAGCTAGGACCAAAAATTACCCAAAAATTAAAAGAAATGTTATCTGTATAAATCTACGATATTAGCCTTAACAACTAACGTTTTTAGATATTAAATTTCCATGAGAGAGAGAGAGAGAGAGAGAGAGAGAGAGAGAGAGAGAGAGAGAGAGAGATGTGTACCCAAACTCTAAGAACCTCCAATGCAGGAGTATCGTGAGAGGCCCTTTATTGATAACATTAGCTGCATGATCCCGACTGAAGGTGAAAGCAATTAGGGCAGGCACCTGAGACGCCCCAGCTGGGTCTAAATAGCGGCACTGATGCAGCACATCAGTTATGCCGAATATTATTAGAACGAAGTAATACTGGACTGGGCCAAGTCTACCAGAGTTCCAGGTACGAGGAGCATTTGCAACTGCTCCAAGAAAAGGTTGAGAAGCGTTGGAATATCAAGCTTCGTTTCAAGTCTGGGTTTCTTTGGTAAGAGATTCTAGCAAGCGATAAATCGGTCAGTTTCTTGTGTTTGATTTGAGAGTGTCAAAGCTCCTCTTGACTTCCTTTTGGGCCCATTGTCAGTAACTATAATAGATTCACATCACCTGTACATTTGATGTCTACTGCCTATATGAACTCTCGTGAGACTGAGAGTTTCCAGCCCTGTGATTGGCTTATCAACAGCCAAGCAGGAGCGTCGTAAGGGACTGGCCTAGCCATCAAATGCACGGTTGATGTGAATCTACTATAGTAGTTCATTGTCTTTAAGGAGTAGTGGGGTTCTTCATTTTATGCTGTAATAGGTTCCCGGAATACAACATAGTTTCTCTCTCTCTCTCTCTCTCTCTCTCTCTCTCTCTCTCTCTCTCTCTCTCTCTGTAATAAAGGAACTCCAGAACAGACAAGCTCTGACGACAAATGGGGAGACGATGGTCTCGTCCAGTGATACTGACCGCTGGTTATCACGAGACCAGATCAAAATTAAGTATAAAACTGTCAAATAAGCCATCAATACTGACCTTGCAGAAGAACGTATGTACTTATACAGCGTAGGGTTTCATGGGAATTATATTTTACGTCACAATTTCCATTTCCATTAATTTTTTTTTTGACAATGTGAATGTACTTACATGTCCGTAGCAATAGCCTGTATACAGACTTTGGTATTACACATACATACGTATATAAATAATGTATAATATAATATATATATGTATATATATTCGTATGTATTTTGTAACTGATATGTTGGTATACTCAGCAGTAAATATTATTTACAATATACATGGGGCCTACGTAAAGTGTACTTTTATTTTCAAACTTGAGATAGTCTGGGGAATTCTCATTTTTGTAGGTAAATTAAGTGGTAATATAAAGAGTCAGAACAATAAAAACATTGAAAACCAATTGTTAATGATTGAGAGAGAGAGAGAGAGAGAGAGAGAGAGAGAGAGAGAGAGAGAGAGAGAGAGAGAGAGAATGTCCAGACCTCATTCATCATGAAGCCTTCACTTGCAGGAGGAGTTCCAACCGTTTCCAAGAAATGGAAGATGTCCTGAAGACGAGGCCGACCTTTCGCCTCCCCTGGACTCGTCATCATCATATAAGGTAAATGGCCTTCTTATTATTCTTATTGTTTCTCTCACTCTGACAAGTTCCTCTTATATTATTTGTGATGTGATCATGTTGTTGTGCTGACAGTTTTAGGTCTATTGCTTTGCTTTTTAGGGGTGAGGGGGTGGGGATAGTGGAAAGCATCCGTTGATACAGCTCGTAGTTGAAGTACCACGAACTTCTTCTTCTTCCAGCTTTATCCCTCTTCGGGGTCGCCGTTTTTAACGAGTCTCTTCGATCTACCTCTGTCGTGTGTCATTTCCTCCCGTACTCCCTTCTCCCTCATATCATCACTAATGCAATCTCTCCTCCACCTGGTCTTAGGTCTTCCTCTCCTTCGTGTTCCATCCACCTCCACGTCCATCACTTCTCTTGCCATGTGTTGTTGCTCTTCTCTCCTCATCAGGTGGCCATACCATCTTAACCTTGCTGCCTCTTGCACTTTCTTTGATGCTTCAGTGACCTTTGCTGTATCCCTGATATGTACTGGTTAAGAAGGAGTATATAAAAAAAACAGACATAACTTGTACTATTGCAATTCGATAAACGTTAAGGAAGTCTATGAGTGCGTCAAGATTTCTACTCTAAGAATTTTTTATTAATGATAGAAATAGTGAATAGAGGAAAGCTTGGTGTATTCCAAGCCCATTGATACAACTCGTAGTTGAAGTACCACGAACGAAAGGATATAATTAATGCATCAGGGTTATATCGTAGAGTCCTGTCGGAGTTCACTCGAATCAGCACATAAAGTGTTCACAATTTAGTGGCCAGCGCTTTTTTGACTTGGAAATATAATAAAAAATGAAATAAAATTGTTTGGATACGGCTAAGTATTCGTGAACTTACGATAATATATTTCGTAAATTTGACTAAAATGAAAACTTCGAAATTAAACCAAATTTAAAACAAATCCATTGACATCGTATAAAGCACATAAAATATAGAGCATTAAAATTCTTGTATCTTTTAGAAACATATCAGGTATTAGCGTTACACGAAGAGCGCAATGTTGCCATTCAAATAGATAATGAGCGAACTTAATCATATAGAAAGAAAGGACCCTCATCATCTATGCTGATTAAACAGGATTTTGTAAAGTTAAAACACATTTGCAATATGAGCGAACCACGGGTGCAAGATTCAATATTTTAGCATGGAATACCAGTTACCTAATTTAAGCCAAGAATGGAAAACTGAGCGAAGGAAATAATAATGATTAATATTGAGAAAAGATATAAGACAATAAATGCCTACGAATGACTCACTAAAACAGCAAATCGGGAAAGAAATCAGTCCTCTAACGAAGTGTGAGACTCAACGACTGGTGGTGTGTCGTAACAGGCACCTTGTGGTCGAGAGAAAGCGAACCGAGAGGTCATATGTTGAGGTCAGGTCCGTTCATTTGGCCGTGGTCCAGCCCTCAAACACGAGGACAACCTTCGTGGCGATGATGAATGGGAAAATATAAATAAATAAACAAAACTGCCATTATTTTTAGAGAGAAGAGATTTTGCATTGAACTTTGATTTCGAAGAACTTGAAATCGAGCGGTCAGTCAAAGATTTTTGTATCGATATTAGGAGATAAACTTCGTTATTTTTAGAAGAAAAGGTTGAGGAAAACTTGGTCAGGCAAGTTGGTTGTTTTACAGAAATTAAATTCTGCATTAAGTCGCAATCCCCAGGAAACCATAAATCAAAACTAGTCACTGCCAATTTTTGTATCGACATTAGGAGATAAATTGGCTTTATTTCACTCAGAAGTACCCGAGGAATCTCTGGTCAGTCAGACGAGGTCTAAAATCGCGAAGCCATTGTCTGTCCCCGAACCTGTTTCTGAGAAACGTGGCGCTGTGAAAGAAAGTCTCTCTCTGGAGGACCCCAAATCAATAGATGGGCTGACGCTTAGCTGGATAGACTTAAAAAAAGGGGGGAGGGGGATGGAAGAAGAAGAATCAAATAAAATATTAAAGAATAATGAAAAATCACAAAAGATTCCAAAAAAAAAAAAATGTCATTTCTATAGTAAAAATACGTACAATTATATTCTATTCGGTTAAATTCTTACGCTGTTGAGACACCAAGTAAATTGTCGTGTTAGTAACATAGCATTATCGTTTTGTTTTTCATATTTAAATAAATTAGCTCCATTCGTCTCTCTCTCTCTCTCTCTCTCTCTCTCTCAATGTACGTTACGGAACGGAAAAACAACATTGTTATTCTGCTGCTGTACTCAATTTCTTTTTCATTGCAGAGAGAGAGAGAGAGAGAGAGAGAGAGAGAGAGAGAGAGAGAGAGAGAGCATCCACACTAAAGGCTTGCAGATAACAAGATCATGGTTCTTCCACGATGAATGTCTGTCACTATTACTTAATCATCTACTATGCTTTGGTGGAACCCTCCCGTGTGTCAACTTGTTCATTTCAACGGGTGCATTCACACATGAAGCATCGCTGGCTCCGTCATTCATTCATTCTACGAGGTCACCAATTTAAAGCGTCCATGTCATTATGCGTCCTACTGTCATATCCATTGAACACGCCCACGTATCTCTGACGCTCCCGCCCGCGTACGTAAATAACACTCATTTTATTACGACAGAATAAATTCTATATAATTCATGAATATCAGAACAATGCTTCATTCGCGCTAAACATTTCACTCGTGGTTCCTTTTTTCTCGTTTTATTAAGTTTTCAATTTTTTCCAGCCTTTATTGTATTTCTTTGTTCGCATTATGGGCATGATTTCTTGCTGGATGAAAGGTGGGGCATAACGGAAGCATATTTCAGTTGGATGCCTCATGTATGCCAGTGTATCTTAGAAGATACACAACTATTTTAGAATGCTTTTTTCCCCAGAGTAATAATTTGCATTCCGATGATATTGGTTGTTTTTTGTTTCGACTAAAAAGACACCTGCCCCAGGACCAAAGTCCATCTGGACACTTTGTTTAATGTCATTAGAGGTTATGGTATATTAAGTGGTACTGAAAACAAAATCTCTTTGATGGGATCTGGGATATTATCAATGCGCATTGCCATTTAAATAAAAATTTTAATCATTAAAATATCCTTTCAAATATAATTTATATTGCTGCGTAGCCTCGACATTATAAATATCCCGTCTGTCTGGAATTACAAATAGCTTGAGTTAAACAATCCTTTGGAAACACATTTCATGATCAGCTGGGATCATATTTTCTCTTTTATGTATTTATTAAAATGAATGACTTTCAGATCTGCCTTATGACAAAATCAACGAAATCAGGTAACATAATGAAAGCATTCGTAAAGATGCCATTAATTTTTTTCACTGCATGCACAAAATATACCAAATGCGATCATAAATTAATCAATCAATCAATCAGTCGGTCAATAAATAGATAAATAAACAAACAAATAGATAGTAGCCTCAAAGGCCCATCGCCGTGGCGTTCTCTTTGTTGTTTTTACAAAAAAATAATAATAATATATATTTTTTAGTAGACAGAATGCCCAAGTAATCAAATGAATCTCAGGGTGAAATGTTTTTACAGTATATTGTTGAACGATCTTTTTCAGGCTGCGGCAGGAAACGAATTCTATAAATGATTAGATTCGGAATTGATTCGGAATTGTCAGGCGAGGCTGATTATTAATCAGCATAGTTAATAGACATATTTTCTTGCATCTTAAAGTCTATTTGTCAAAAAGCTATTAAGGTACAGCTGATCGAAACAGCAATTATGAGTACGGGAATGTAGAACGAGAGGGCATAGAATAAAGGAATATTTAGAAAGCTGTAAAAAATGTGTAGCCAAACAGAGGTCATTTAAACTCTGGTTAAAGCGCCAATAAAGCGCCAAGACTTCTGAACTCTTCAAGATGTCAAACTATGCATTGTATGAACCTATGTACGATTTGCATCACACGAGGAAATCTGAAATGAAATGGGAGTCAAACTTTCTCCTATTATCTCGATGTTGGGTGTGAAATTCCTTTCTTGAAATTATTTTTATTACGAATTATAGATCAATTAAAATGGAAGGCAAAAATTCGTCTAATGTTACACTGATTTTCCGTACAAAATGGTTTTCACACAATATCTGCAGAATATACCAATAACATGTTTTTTTTTTTTTTTATTGCAGCTTATATATTTTTAAAATTAGAGGCATACTCGCAAAATGTGGATCATCATATACCGCAGATTTAATATTTGATGAAAAAAATGACCGATATCAGCGTGCAGGATGTAATGAACAATATAAAAAAAATCGAGTTTTATTATTTTTTGAGGCATATAACTTTTCCCCACTCTCCAATTTCTGTAAGATAATAGAATTTTAGGAACCTGCTTGATATTTACAGTCAAATTTCGAAATTCAAATAATTTATAACGTCAAGTTGATTCGATGCAACTTCTCTGCAACCAGAAAGGGATAAAGAAATGAAAAACAAATACCGGATTATTGATGCTTTCGGAAAAATAAAAAAAAATATGAAATCCTGAAAACACTGGGATTAATAAATATCTATCGTTCTCTCCCCTGCCATTCTTTCAGCTTTTAACTGACTAATATATATTTATTTATTTATTTATTTTTTTTTTCTTGCAAAATACAGAACAACAACTAAGGAAGGGTAAACTGCAGATAGAGTTTTTTTTCGTTCATAAATTCGTAGGGAAAAAATATTGGAAAGGAAATTCTGAAGAGCTCTCTTATTTGGAAAAAATGAAAGCAGTAGAAGTGTTCATAAAAATCGGAAGTCTGTTTCAAATTTTATATACATATACCTTCCCATGTATTGGATTTGTATGAAAGTATTAGGATAAAAGTAACGAATGAGATTATGATCAATTCTACTCGAGTAGCAATCATTATTTTTAAACTTTTTGCAGAATGGTAGTCAAGCCTCAGAGGTAACAGTTACTCTCCAGAGAAGAGTCCCTCAGAAAAGGGCAACACAATAACTAAAACAATCTTTCTTTTATTCCTATTTAAGTGAAGTCTTCATTACCTGTCTGGCATGGAAGGGAGAATGAATATACGATAAGAATTGAAGACTCTTTTATAGAAGATAGCACATTTTAATTTGTTCTATATTTGTCTCTTATCTGCGAACCCCTCTCGATTCTTGCCTGTAATTTCATGTTCATTTTTCTTTTCAAAGGCCAAGTCAGAGTAAATCCCTGAGCCATATGCTGTATAGTAACCATACATGCACACATAAACACATAAACTATATATTATATATATATACATATATATATATATATATATATATATATATATATATATATTATATATATATATATATATATCATTTGTTTCAGCCATATATATATATATATATATATATATATATATATATATATATATATCTATATATATATATATATATATATATATATATATATATATATATATATATATATCATTTGTTTCAGCCAAATTAAAAATAAGGTGGTTAATAAAGATACATTTAAATACATGTCTTACGTTTCCAGCATAATAATATCATAATAATATCAGGAATTCAACTAAAAAAGAAAAAAAAATATGAGAGAGAGAGAGAGAGAGAGAGAGAGAGAGAGAGAGAGAGAGAGACCTTACCTTACTTACCTTACAGACCTTAAAGTTGCTCGGGTTGCCCCAGGTCCCTCAGTGTGAGGCACCTCTAATGTCTACCAGAGAGTTGCTAGTACATCTTCCGGTAAATTTTGCATCTTCCAATCTTGGATGGTCTGGGATGCAGTTTAGATATTTGTCGAGATTATTCTTAAACACATCTACGCTCACTCCTGATATATTCCTCAGATGAGCTGGCAACGCATTAGAATGACGCTGCATTATCGATGCTGGTGTGTAGTGGATTAATGTCCTGTGTGCTTTCCTTATTTTTCCTGGTATAGTTTTGGGCACTATTAATCTACCTCTGCTTGCTCTTTCTGATATTTTTAGTTCCATGATGTTTTCGGCTATTCCTTCTATCTGTTTTCATGCCTGAATTATCATGTCAGCGTTCTCTTTCTCCTTTTCGAGACTATATAATTTTAAGGAATTGTGTAGTGTCTTTCCCGAGTAGTCCAAATATCCTTAACGTTTCTTCTATTCTAGCTGTAAAGGACCTTTGTACACTCTCTATTTGTGCAATATCCTTTGATAGTGTGGGTAGCATCTCATATTGCAATATTCAAGTGGACCTACGAACATATGTTTTATAAAGCATAATCATGTGTTCAGCTTTTTCTGTTTTGAAGTGCCGTAAAAACATTCCCATTTTTGCTTTACATTTTGCCCACAGAATTGCTATTTGATCATTGCATAACATGTTCCTATTCATCATCACACCAAGGTCTTTAACTGCTTCCTTATTTGTGATTGTCTCATTATTAGGTCCCCAAAATGCATATAGCTTTCCTTCTCTGTCTCCATAATTTATTGATTCAAATTTATCAGCGCGAAATACCATCCTATTTACCTCTGCCCATCATACACTTTGTTAAGGTCTCTTTGTAGAGCGTTCCTATCTTCATCACATGTAATTTCTCTACTTATTCTTGTGTCATCAGCGAAACTACTCACTACCGAATCCTTAACATTACTGTCTATGTCTTCAATCATAATAACAAACAGTATTGCAGCTAACACTGTACCTTGTGGCACACCGGATATTACTTGGCTTCATCCGATTTCTCATCGTTTGCAATAACTATCTGTTTTCTGTTGTGTTAAAAATTCTTTTAACCATCTTGCTACTTTATCCACGATATTGTGTTTTCTAATTTTCTTCGCTAATATATTATGGTCTACCTTGTCAAAAGCTTTTGCAAAAAATGTCTTAGATAAACCACATCTGTTTTATTTCCGCTTTTCATATTTTTGAATACGTTTCTCACGATGGACTAACAGTTGGGTTTGTGTACTTTTTCCGGGTACGAAACCATGTTGTCCCCCATATTAAACAAATTATTTTTTATTAAATGTTTCATAATATTTTTCTTCATTACCCTTTGTCATACACTTTCATAATATGTGATGTTAGACTCACAAGCCTATAATTACTAGCCTCTAGTCTTGATCCACTTTTGAAAGTAGGGGTAATATATGCTAATTTGTGCTCATCATAAATCTTGCCTGTATATACACTTTGTCTTAATAATATTGCAAGTGGCTTTGCGATAGAATGAATTACTTTCTTTAACAAAATAGCAGGAACTCCATCCGGCCCTGCTGCAGCTCCGTTTTTAATTTCATTAATAGCCTGCACAATATCAGCTTCATTAATATCTATGTCTGCTAAATATTCACTATTTTCGTCCCTTACTTCTATATCATTATCTTCATTATCTTATTCTAGGGGGGAATTCTCTCTTATATCGTTCGCCAATATGTTTGCAAATTTCCTTTTTTTCATTCGTTAATCTCCCTTCAAATCTTAGAGGGCCAATTTCTATTCTTCTTTTATTCATCTTTTTCGCGTATGTGATAATAGTTTGGGGGTTTTGCTTGATATTTATTAGGGTTTTTTCTTCCAATTCCCGTTTTTCATTTTCTTTTGATTGTATAATCTTTTGTTCTGCATTTTCTATCTTACTTTTTAGTTCTATAACTTTCCATGCATTTTTTTTCTTTTGCAAGACCTTTTTTTCCACTTTCTGAGTTTCTGGAACAAGATCCTTCTGTCTCTTGGTATGCATGACTGATGTTTATTTTCTTTTCTTCTTCGGTATATATTTATCCACTATTTTCTCTAATATTTTATATAATATCTCCGTATTTACCCTTATGTCATAACTTACGAAAATGTTATCCCAATCTTTGTTTAATTCCTCATTTATTTTCTGGACCGCATTTTCTAGTTTTTTACTGTCGAAGTTGTATTTTCCATATCCTTCCCACTTTTTCATTTCTTGCTTATCTCTGTTTTCACTTGCTTTGGAATGGACTGTTAATTCTATGACATTATGGTCTGAAATATTCGCATTATAAACTATTATTTCTTTAACATAATTCATCTCGTTCACAAATACTAGGTCTAAAGTATTTTCCTTTCTTGTTGGCAGGTGATTTATTTGTTGAATGTTGTATTCTAGTAGCATATCTAATAGCTTTTCGAATTGCCTCTTATCTTCTGCACTACTATTACTCTCTTTTTTATATGTATAAGTACAACCACAGTCTCCTATTCTTTCTTTCCAGTCTACGAAAGGAAAGTTGAAGTCTCCAGATAGGAGAATAATCGAGTTCTTGTGATTTCTACATATATCATCCAATTTTTTCTATTATTAAGTCAAACTCTTTAGATATTAGGAGGTCTATATATTACTATGTTCATTAATTTTTCAGATTTAAATTCTACCACTATTAGTTCACATTCTGAGTTACTATATTTCTCATATATTTTTCCTTGTTTTTTTGTCTTTCCCATATATTGCGGTTCCCCCTTGATTCCTATTTTTTCTATCTGATCTATAAGTTTGGAACCCTTTTATTTGATCATCTTTCGCAGTCTCTTGGGAATACCAGGTTTCACTTATATTCATTATATCTATTAGGGCTCTGCCTTGTATGATAAGGCGCCCTATGAGGTAATGTTAGACTAGCGATAATCTATACGCTAAGTCGGTTGGTATTGCACTTCCATCTTCAATGGAGTGTACTGGGGTTTTGTAGATCACTTACGAAGTCGGTATTATCTTTACGACGATGTGTTAAACTCATAGTTCGTGAGGTTCTTGTAGAAAACACAAGGTATAAAATAAAAAATAGTATATTCTTCTGAAGTTTTTACATGATGAAGATCAGGTATGATCGTACAAGTCTTCTATGACGATAGCTTGATCGCTTCTGCCAATGATGATGGCTAATCCTATTCCTCTACATGATAAAGCTTAGGTAAAGAGGTACAGGTCTTCTAATGACGATAGCTAACTCTGTTCTGCCCGTCTACCATCTCTGTTACAAGTTATGAAGGAACAGACAGTAGTTCGAACATATGAACATACTATCAGATTGACCGACTAGTTTCA
This sequence comes from Macrobrachium nipponense, assembly GCF_015104395.2. Taxonomy (NCBI): domain Eukaryota; kingdom Metazoa; phylum Arthropoda; class Malacostraca; order Decapoda; family Palaemonidae; genus Macrobrachium; species Macrobrachium nipponense. The sequence continues at coordinate 537,330 of NC_087211.1, read as the reverse complement.
TACGAACACACAATCGAATGAGACACACTACAGATCACGTAGGCCGTTTGAATAATAGGTCGGGGTAGTTGTCTCAAGCAGGGAGCTTGGACTAATGTTTATAAACAATTGAATGACTACAGGTGACGGCATGTTATCTTAGCTTACATACTTATTGTATACGTCATCTTTAGCGTCTCTAGTCTGATCACATTCCTGCAAGCAATCTGGTTGACCTCTTTAGTTTTAGACTTTTATATATATGGACTAACATTCCATATTTTTTATTATTGTAAACACTACATTAGCTCGGTCAGCTACCAAAACCAACTACTGAATAGTTACTCAAACTTGACTTGCATTTGACTTATAGGAGTGTGATACAGACACTATGTGAATATATATATATAATAGTAAATAAAAATTCATGGTGTACATGAATTGATTCAAGTAATAAAATATAAAACAATGATATTGGTAAATAATAGTGATCACATGATATATATGATACAGTTTTTCACTTCATCTCTTTAGATACTTATGCTACAGAAAATACTAATGTACTCTGATAATTGCATAGAATGAAGATTAACATGATAAAATCATATTTTAACTGATAAAAAATTTCATATATGAATTGATAAAGTTATTAATGTTTATGCTGATTGATTCGTTGATTTTTATGCTAAATGTTATATATCTGATTCATTAATTCATATATTAACTCATAAATAACTGCAGATAATGGTAAGATATAAGGTAACAGATTGATTATAGGCTACCTGATTTGTTTATACATATGTATATGGATTCATATATTATGATTAATATATGTGCACTTTAAATAGATTCCTATTGCGTACACGCAAAGATATATTTTAGATTCTGTTTATGATCATTTTATATAAAGAGATTCCTATTGCGTACACGCAAAAAAATATATTTCGATTCTGTTATTTATGATCAATTATATATGATATTGTTTTATATATATAGGATACATGACCGAGGTTATACTACTTCACTTTTAACTAGCTTTCGAACAACTTTTCGTCCATTACACAGTTCCAGACGAACCACCTTTAGCCAATTGAAACGGCCTTTTTCAATGGTTAAAACAAGGGGAAAATTTGCCTGGGCGGGTCCAACGTTCAAATATTTTGCGCTCATACTTATTCTCTGCATCCTAAGGCTACACGATTCCGTTCGCGATGAATATATCATCCCAGCACGAGTCCTTCGCCAGCAAAAGTAGAGTTGAATATCCTTCGGGTCGTAATTGTCGGAAGTATGTCCCTTTTTGTAGTCGAATTCCGACAGCCGCTGGAGCGTTCCGCATGAAAACGAGATTAACGACGAGATACGGTGTCGGTCAAGAAGAAGTCCATGAAATTCCTTTCACATTGTAGGCGGTTGTTACTTGACTGTAGTCGTCCGCTGCGACGAACGTTTTTTTTTTTTTTTTTTTGAAGTTGCGATGTGAAACTCTCATACTGCAGGATACTGGTAACCAGGTTCCATTAATCAGCCTGCAAGTGAAATTATACTTGTCACAAGGGCAAAGTAAATTCAGACGACATCCAAATACAGGGGAGGGGAGAGAGCCATTTAGACCAGACTTAACCCACATGAATTCGCTGATATTTCGGAATTCAAAAGAGTCCGCTGTACAAACTTTTTTATCCATGGCATTAACAATGAGTGAACCTATCCAGGTCTATGATGACTTGTAAAAATATCCAGAATTATAAAAAAATAAATAGATATCAATACGAATCTCAAAGAAATTCGATATTACTGGTAGTAGGTTACTAGACAAAGAAGTGGAAAACGGAGCTAATTGTAAGATTGCCAGGCAACATAAGAGTCCAAGAGAAGATTAATCATGATTCTATGTGCCCTAACACAAAGTTTCATATTCAATTTTCTCGTGCGCATCCTCTGAGGTTAACTTTTAAAACATTATTAATAGGTAGGAGATGCAACGAAAAAAAGGAAACCCACTAATGTAACTATTTCTATATAAACTTTGGGTTTTCCAGAAAATGTGACATTTTCCCATGAATGTGATTTACTTGAATTGTAATAGGCTAATGTTGCAAGTAAATATTTCTTATCCACAACTTGATAATTCTAAATGTCCGTTTACCCATGTCATAAGCTGAATTATTGACTCTAATTGTCTATGAGGTTCAGAAAAAAAAAAAATTAATTCATTTTGTTGTTATAGAAATTCTATTTGCTTATATTGTTCATTAATTTTAAAATGATTACAAGTCCTTAACTAATTGCATTACACACACGGATAAGAATATGTTATGGTGGCCTGTCATGTGACCTATGAACCACATGTTGAAGTTCATGAACTAAGCATTCCTTTTCCTTTCCCTCCAGTCAATCCTGCTTTTGCAAGCAGAGACGACACACAGATGAAGCCTGTGTAAGCGATTATTGAGGTTTAAAAGGAACAAATGCTGATACGGCAATGATGACGTCGTCACTTGGCAGGAGATTGCTCTCAGCCATCTAAGAGTTACGTTACTTGCTGTAAGAGATACGACTTTAGTATTTTCAAATGATATTTTAGTGTTTTTAATTCTCCACCCGCATGAGAAGAATGTCTGAAAAAAAAAACAACAGTACCAAAATTGAACAATATATTAGTTTCATGTTGGCATTATGTTAAATAAATATTCCTTATTCAAACTATATGAAAAAGGTTTCCATACAAATTCTATATATATTATTAGCCCTGTATAAGATTCATATAGGATTATTCCATAGATAACATTTTCACTTCTAGACTTCCTGACTTTAAAATCTCTTTTATTTTATTTTATTTATTTTATTTATTATTAGTTTATTTATTTATTTATTTATTTATTTTTTTTTTTTTTTTTTAATTTACGAATATAAATCACCGGGACAGACAATATGTCAGTAGATTTTGGATATGTGTTTTGAACTTTTAGCTTATTTGTCATTACTAAAGCGTTAAGTTAGAGTTCAAATCTTTACGCATATATATTTGGATATTTAATTATCTATGGTTACGTTTTGCTTATTGATTTTATCGTGATTCCTTTTTTATTATAATTTGTAACCCTTCCGACTTCTTACGGAGTGTATTATATTACTCCACTTGTATCCATATTTATTTTATTTTTTTATATTTATTTATTTATATATTTTATATATATTTGATAATTAATGGTTGGCTTGAATATGTGGAAAAGTGTTCTAGCGGCGTACCGTATAAGGCTACTTGCGGCATCAATTCTATAGATACAAGATATAAATGATAAAGGTATTTAAAACCGCGAGAACCGCTATAATCCGGTCGGATCCAATATCACGAGTTGTAACTCGTAAGACATTGACACTTCCTATTTAATTATCCGTTATTCTACCAAACCGATTGACTCTGGGTGATCAAATATATTATTGGTTTTCTTAATGGAAAGGAATTCACAACGTGTTAAGGAGATTATTATTGATTTACACCACCCGAGTCACAGATTATTATGTGTTGAATTCCATATTTACTGATTTAGCACTCATAAATATTCCTAACGCACTCAATTGCGGTGTTTGTTTTTAGTGCTATTAATTCTATATAACGTGTCAAGGAACTATTAACACTAAGAAGTGTTTATTCCCTCTGTCAGACTCGTAATTCTGTTAATAATTCTACGTATATTCTTTCAAGGATTGATTTGGCACAGGATAGGCTCCTAAACTGACAGGTGTCTTAGTGTATCCCTTGTTTTCATGACACGTGTTACAATTAGTTATGTGCTTTTTATATCTGTAAGCATTGTAGGCCAGTAAAATAGTGATTTGGCTTTCTGTGACATACTATGGAACCCTGGATGACGGAATGCAACCAGTTTATGAACGATTGGTATGAAAGAGATTATTATTACTACCTGGTCGTTAGTCATCTGCTGTGTTCTTCGGGTTTTCCTCGTCACGGACCTCATATAATACTACATTTGATTACATTATTCTGATACACATACCTTAAGTATACTTTTGCTTTAGGGTTTCTGCTCGAAGTGTGTATTGTTTTTGCTTAGCCGCTGACCCTGTTTCCGTTTCGAGTGTTTATTGTTTGGGTTATGTCTGTTGACGCTTGCTTTGTTCAGTTTGTAACAGTTCTGCGCTCCGACCCAGATATTCAATGCTCGGCGATCTCTTGGGTTAAGGAATTTTCTTCTTTAGATACGGTTTTGAACAATAGGCACGGATGTTTCTATATCTTTTAGTCTAATTAATGGTTCTTTGGCGGTATGGTGCGGGATTGCGGGATATGCGTCAGCTATGATATTTTGCTTTCCCCCAGGTAGATATCTTATCTTGGCTCCAAAGACCTGAATGATCATTGTCACCGAGTTCCTTTTGGACTGTGATTAAAGCCTTTGAAAAAACTCGGTAAAGGACTCATGTTCAGTAAGGACTTTATCAGGATAGCCATAGATTATGAACTTAAAATATCTAGTGAGTTAAAGATACCTATCCCTTCCTTGCTTATTACTGCATATTTACTTTCAGAGGGCTTTAGTTTACGTGAATAAAAGCTATAGGAAAGAACTGTTTATCATATTGCTGAAGTAGTATCCCTCTTACCCCTTGGTCTGAGGCGTCTGTTGCAATAAAAAAAAATCCTTATTTAAATCGGGGATTTTTAAGTTAGGTAAGCTGCATTATTCCGCTTTTAAGATATCGAACGCCTGTTGATGCTTTTTCAGACCATAATAAATCTACGCTCTTCTTCGTAAGATCTGTTAAAGGAGCTGTCATGATTGAAGAGTTACATATTTACATACGATTGTAATACCCACTACAGCGCAAAAGTGCTGTATCCCCCATTTTTTTACGTTAATAAGTACCGGAAAGTTATGAATAGCCGACACCTTACCATGGACTACTTTAAGACCTTGACTAGACACATAAAACCTAGATAAACATGTTCGGTTTTTAAAAACTCACATTTAGATATTTTACTCTGAGATTATTTGTCTTTGTCTCTGTAGCACTAGCTCTAGTTTTAGTGAATGTACTTCTAATGGTATTAGAAAGGATTACAAGATCATCCATATAGGCATGTAGGTTATCCCCTAAAAGTCTCCAAAAAAAAAAAAAAACACTATATTGTAATTGGGGCGCAACGTAAGCCGGAGGCATACGTAAAAAATTGATAATGTCCCCTGAGTGTGCTGAAAACGGAGTATGAGGTACAATCACTTAGGTAATGGTATCTGGTAAAGCTTTTAAGTAAGTCCAAGCTGGTGAAAATTTATTCTAACCTAACAGAGATAAGATGTCGTCGCTACATGCATCTGGAAACTATCGGAGTCGTTTCCTTGTTTAAGCGACAGAAATCTACGCAGATACGCGAAATCCCGATCTTTTATGGCATGACATTTGAGGGAAAATATATGGGCTTATTTGATTTCCTAATGACTCCTATTACTAACATTTTCAACTTCGTCTTTATCTCTATTTTGAAATTGCAGTGAGAGTCTATACGAAGGTACGTATATAGCTTTATGTTTGTCCTTAGAACCGTATTTTGTTTTCAATGACATCCGTTTTTTCTCCCAGAGATCACTCGCTAGTGGAGAAACTTCCTGGTATTCAGGTAGAAGATAAAAAAAAAATTCTGCTGAATCACTCTGCTTGAATGACTTTACGGATATTACTTTAGATAGATTATCAGAGAGATTCATCCACGACTGGTTGGGCGTGATTAAAAATTAGCAACAATAAAAAATGCGATATTTATAACTTCCGTATCCACGATATGTATACTTTTAGGGCTTTGTTCGCGGAAATCGTTATATTTCAGAGTGTCGGGAAGGATTAAAAATTTCATTTCCCAGCAAAGTCTTTTTACACGCACTAAGACATTCGAGGGGTGCATGCTTCTCGAGATTTTTGCGTGCAAAGTACACTGTGGTTGTGGAGAATTCTGTTGGGTCATTTGACAATGTACGATTTATGAGACAAATGTATAGTTCCTTTATATAAGTTATTATTTGATTAACTGTCTCATTTTGTTCAAACGGATTTAATATGTTTGAAGTTTATAGGATTTTCCTTTGATAAACACGCCTTATTTTGCAGGATGTAAGATAATATTTTGTATACCCCTAGATGGATCTTACAATTACACTACATACAGATCAACGTTTTTTTATAACTATAGAGGTATCTGTAAACGCTCGCTTATCCGGACTTCTCATTAGGGAAGTTCGAACAACAGACGGTGAGTCCGTAAATACTGGTAATTAATTGTACTAAAGGAATAAATAGATATTCTAATTTTTTTACGGCGCGTACAGTCGGGCTTAATCCACCAGTATTTATTATAACTTAATGTATTAAAATTACTAGAACCTGCTCTGATTACTTGATACTGTCGTGTGATGCATAGGAAAAATCCTTTTTAGTTCAAAAAGATATCGGTATGTATGAACCAACATCGCTTTTCCCCTTTTCCCCACTTCTGCTAGAGTCGCTTATTGTGTGGAATTTGCTTCGCTTTGAAAACTCGGCAGTTATTTAACTAACCTTGACCGCTTGACTAGGTGACACAGTCACCGAGTTTGCTTGTTGATCGACGGGCTAGGGTCTGTTTCTATTTCTTTTTGTAATAATTAGGATCCTTCTCTTTATTACCATCGGCAACGTATTGTGTGGTTTTAGCATTATGTTGCTGGTTACGTATAAAGCAATGAAATGACGAACTATTAGGAACTGAGCGATTACTAATAAGACAAAGTTATCACTACTGCATACAATATTACTGTTTGTACTTCATTCTTTGCTAAAATTTGAAATAGTGAGGGATCCTGGTCAGCGCGTTTAGCCTGATGAAAGTTTTTTTACAGACATGTTATTCCTTGCAATCCAGCCATATCTTTAAAGTTAAGTTGAGTCATTGAGGTCGATATTTTATATAACTCAAAAAACTCAAGGCTAATACTGCGATCGGGACTTGCAAAGGAGCATTTATTGTCATGACCCGAAATAGTGTTACCTCTAATTTATATAGATTTGTACGGGTGTTCCACTTGTTTTTTGTGTGTTTTCTAATCACTACGGTGCTTAACGACCCTATCCATGCATCTGTATAAATACAGACGTCCACTGCGTAAACGCATATTCACTGTTTAATATGATTTGTTACGTAAGGGATTAATAATCACCCAAAATGATAAATTAACATAGTATATGATTATGATATTTCAGTAGAACTTCTGGAAACAGACACTCAAAGATAAAAACTCGCAGTAGCAAAATCTCATGATGTAGATAATTTCTGTAAAAAAGTAAGATTAAGAATGTCTCGTAACTTCAGCCACAGGAATAACGACATTGGACCTGTAAAGGAAACACTCAAAGTTACTCCAAATGAATAAAAAATTGTACTTAGCTTGCTTTTGTGGGAAGTCAGGTGTTCCGATAACGACACACGGCCGGCCTTGGTCCTCCTTCTCTATTTAGCGGACGACCTGGTTTGGCTTCAGTTTCCCCCGTGCGCGTTGTTTCGATGATTCGAGCCTTTAAAAATCCGATGCTGCAGACGCGTTCGGTTTGTTTATTGCAGTGCCGGAAACGCTCACTAACGATGTTTCTTGAATGATTCTAATGAGAGACGAAGCTTCCGTTGCCGTAGGAAAAGGACACGTCGGTTTTGTTTCTTGAAGTTATTCACTAACGATGATACTAAGTTGCTTGACGAATCTTGTTGTTTTCCGAAGTCGCTCACTAATGATGATACTAGGTTGCTTGAAGAATCTGCTGCTTTCGTCGTCGTTGACTTCATGATTTTTATTATTCTGTTTTTTTTTTCTTCGTAGGACGTTGTAGAGTTCTTCTGGTCCGCTGGCCACCAAATATTAGTGCTTGTGCCTTGTATGATAAGGCGCCCTATGAGGTAATGTTAGACTAGCGATAATCTATACGCTAAGTCGGTTGGTATTGCACTTCCATCTTCAATGGAGTGTCTGGGTTTTGTAGATCGACTTACGAAGTCGGTATTATCTTTACGACGATGTGTTAAACTCATGGTTCGGTGAGGTTTTCTTGTAGAAAACACAAAGGTATAAAATAAGTATATTCTTCTGAAGTTTTACATGATGAAGATCAGGTATGATCGTACAAGTCTTCTATGACGATAGCTTGATCGCTTCTGCCAATGATGATGGCTAATCCTATTCCTCTACATGATAAAGCTTAGGTAAAGAGGTACAGGTCTTCTAATGACGATAGCTAACTCTGTTCTGCCCGTCTACCATCTCTGTTACAAGTTATGAAGGAACAGACAGTAGTTCGAACATATGAACATACTATCAGATGACATAGTTTCATACGAACACACAATCGAATGAGACACACTACAGATAACGTAGCCGTTTGAATAATAGGGTCGGGTAGTTGTCTCAAGCAGGGAGCTTGGACTAATGTTTATAAACCAATTGAATTGAACTACAGGTGACGGCATGTTATCTTAGCTTACATACTTATTGATATAAACGTCATCTTTAGCGTCTCTAGTCTGATCACATTCCTGCAAGCAATCTGGTTGACCTCTTTAGTTTTAGACTTTTATATATATGGACTAACATTCCATATTTTTATTATGTAAACACTTACATATCTATTTTCTATTCAATTTGGGTTAGTTCTTCTAAGTACTCTATTTTTCTTTTTGAGTTACTCGTAACTAAACCCTGCGCATTCATCACTATGATGGTTTGCGTGTTTTCTCCTTCATTTAATATTGGTAATAATAAAGGATTTTCCAGTCCTTCTTTCCTGTTCTGGTATGTTGTTCTTTTTTTCATTTCCAGAAATTTTGACATAAAAAAATCCAAACTTTTCCATAATATTTGATCTTCCTTCATCATAATTATTCATTTTGTGTCTGAATCTGCAATTTCTCCATACTGCAATTTCCTCTTGCATAATAAATACATTTATTATCTCTTGAGTAGAATCTTGGAGCTGATGCTTTGAAATTTTTTGCTGACACCTCTGCATATCTCGTTGGTGGCTTCCTTTTTTCTTTTACCTGATATTCTTTATTTCTCTCTTTATTTGTTTCTTTCTTATTTTGGATTTTATTACTTGATTGGTTATTTGTTTGATTATGATTCATGGCTACATGGTGCATATATTTTACATTTTTTGTCGAACTTACATCCTTTTCCTTCTTTTAGGTTTTGCATATTTTTGGATGCAGATCTCTGCAATCATCCCTTTCGCCATCTAGGTATGCACATTTACCATATATTTCATAGTTGTGACATACCTTAGGATGTTTGCAGTAACATCTTCTCCAAATCTGCAATTCCCTCTTTTCAAAAGGTTGCAGACTTTGTCTTTTATGTCTATTTTTTGTCCTTTCTTTTCCCGTCATTGTGTAGATCTGGGAGAGCCTCTTCGGGATTTTCTTTTGTGTTGTCATATCGTAATTTATTTCTTCGTAGGTATGCTGCTTTATTGCCTCATATGTAGTATCAATGAGTATCTCTGCATCCATACTTTTATCTTGTTCTTTGTTTTCCTTATTTTTTTCTGTTGGTGCTAGTTTTCTTGTAATTTTAAGGTTTAATCCTGATGTCTTAAGTGTTAATTTCAGATATCGTAGGAATTTAATTTTTGTTGCAGTGGTGACCTCGTAAGTACGGTGCTATATTAATTCATTGGAGCCATGGGTACATTTTTGACATATTGGAAATAAATTTGATGGAAAAGTTAAATTACTACTACAACAACAACAACAGCAACAACTACAACCATAATGATAATAATAATAATAATGACAGGAGAATGACAAACAGAACAGAGGAATAGCAAAACAAACCAATGCACGTAGAATACATGAGACAGACTAAAAAACTGGCCAGCGATGACACATGGTTATGGTTACAGAGGGGAGAGCTCAAGAAGGAAACTAAAGTAATGATCAAAGAACGATAGATAGAAATAACATCTCTCCCATATGTAGGAAGTGCAATACGAAAAATGAAACCATTAACCACATAGCAAGCGAATGCCCGGCACTTGCACAGAACCAGTACAAAAAAAGGCATGATTCAGTGGCAAAAGCCCTCCACTGGAGCCTGTGCAAGAAACATCACTCACTGATATCGCAATACCATGGGACACCAGAGTTGAAGAGAAAGACAGGGAAAAAACGGATAAGTATCAAAACCTGAAAATAGAAATAAGAATGATATGGGATATGCCAGTGGAAATTGTACCCATAATCATAGGAACACTAGGCACGATCCCAAGATCCCTGAAAACGAATCTAGAAAAACTTGAGGCTGGAGTAGCTCCAGGACTCATTCAGAAGAGTGTGATCCTAGAAACGGCGCACGTAGTAAGAAAAGTGATGGACTCCTAAGGAGGCAGGATGCAACCCGGAACCCCACACTATAAATACCACCCAGTCGAATTGGAGGACTGTGATAAACCCCCCCCCCCAAAAAAAAAAAATGGAAAAAATAAATAAATAAATAAATAATAATAATAATAATAATAATAATAATAATAATAATAATAATAATAAGTGGTACGAGCACCAACCTGAAGGAGTGATAGACCAGGAGAATGACAAACAGAACAGAGGAATAGCAAAACAAACCAATGCACGTAGAATACATGAGACAAACTAAAAAACTGGCCAGCGATGACACATGGCAATGGTTACAGAGGGGAGAGCTCAAGAAGGAAACTAAAGGAATGATCAAAGAACGATAGATAGAAATAACATCTCTCTCATATGTAGGAAGTGCAATACGAAAAATGATTCCCATGACAAAAAGTACTACAGAAGATGGATGCCGGGTACCAACTCAAGAAAAGAGGCAACAGAATCAACCATCTGATGTTCATGGACGACATCAGCTGTATGGTAAGAGCATCAAGGAAATAGATACCCTAATCCAGACTGTAAGGATTGTATCTGGGGACATAAGGATGGAGTTTGGAATAGAAAAATGCGCCTTGGTCAACATACAAAAAGGCAAAGTAACGAAAACTGAAGGGATAAAGCTACCAGATGGGAGCAACAACAACAACACAGATGAGACAGGATACAAATACCTGGGAATAATGGAAGGAGGAGATATAAAACACCAAGAGGATGAAGGACAACGATCAGGAAAGAATATATGCAGAGACTCAAGGCGATACTCAATTCAAAACTCAACGCCGGAAATATTATAAAAGCCATAAACACATGGGCAGTGCCAGTAATCAGATACAGCGCAGGAAATGAGTGGAATGGACGAAGGCAGAACTGCGCAGCATAGATCAAGAAAACCAGGAAACATATGACAATACACAAAACACTACACCCAAGAGCAAATACGGACAGACTATACATAACACGAAAGGAAGGAGGGAGAGGACTACTAAGTATAGAGGACTGTGTCAACATCGAGAATAGAGCACTGGGGCAATATCTGAAAACCAGTGAAGACGAGTGGCTAAAGAGTGCATTGGAAGAAGGACTAATAAATGTAGACGGAGACCCAGAAATATACAGAGACAGGAGAATGACAGACAGAACAGAGGACTGGCACAACAAACCAATGCACCGACAATACATGAGACAGACTAAAGAACTAGCCAGCGATGACACATGGCAATGGTTACAGAGGGGAGAGCTAAATAAGGAAACTGAAGGAATGATAACAACGGCACAAGATCAGGCCCTAAGAACCGGATATGTTCAAAATACGATAGACAGAAATAACATCTCTCCCATATGTAGGAAGTGCAATACGAAAAATGAAACCATAAACCACATAGCAAGCGAATGCCCGGCACTTGCACAGAAACAGTACAAAAAGAGGCATGATTCAGTGGCAAAAGCCCTCCACTGGAGCCTGTGCAAGAAACATCAGCTACCTTGCAGTAATAAGTTGTTACGAGCACCAACCTGAAGGAGTGAATAGAAAACGATCAGGCAAAGATCCTCTGGGACTATGGTATCAGAACGGATAGGGTGATACGTGCAAACAGACCAGACGTGACGTTGATTGACAAAGTCAAGAAGAAAGTATCACTCATTGATGTGTCTAATACCATGGGACACCAGAGTTGAAGAAGAAAGAGAGGGAAAAAATGGATAAGTATCAAGATCTGAAAATAGAAATAAGAAGGATATGGGATATGCCAGTGGAAATCGTACCCATAATCATAGGAGCAAAACTAGCACATCCAAAAGATCCCAAGATCCCTGAAAAGGAATCTAGAAAAACTAGACGCTGAAGTAGCCCCAGGACTCATGCAGAAGAGTGTGATCCTAGAAACGGCACACATAGTAAGAAAGTGATGGACTCCTAAGGAGGCAGATGCAAACCCGGAACCCCACACTATAAATACCACCCACGTCGAATTGGAGGACTGTGATAGTGCAAAAAAAAAAAAAAAAAAAAAAAAAATAAAAAAAAAAAAAAAAAAAAAATAATAATATAATAATAATAATATCCTCTGATTTTATCAGAAAAAATTTAACAATACGATACTGATCCCATAACCTTATGATTCTCGCCGAACGTTCCTCTAAGACTACAAATAGGAAACCTGCCAGGTTTAAGTTAGGCTTCTCATCTCCTGCTATGCCTTTATAAAACTCCCCTAGGTGTTTTCTGCATCCATCACACCGTGTGTCTTCGTAAAAGAAGTTTTGCTCTTGTTAAACAATGTTAAGGTTTGCTTACCCCTTCTGAGGAAAACTTTACCTTGAGAAGGTTACATGAGAGTTAAAACTTCTGACCTGGGAAGTGTTTAGCCAACGAAGGGAAACTGAGACCTGCCAAGATTTGGTTTCATTTTTCACAACATATTTCTAGTCAGATGAGGTACAAAGGATACTTGATTATGTCTGAGTTCCAGGTAGATAGATGCAATTGGTGGAAAGAGGTGTGGCTGAAGGTATACCTGTCCATTACTTCATAAATTAGAAATTAAAACGGGTCCAATTTTGATTTTCTGAGGAATAGAGGAATGGTTGTAAATATAATGAAAGTGAATGCAATAGTGAGAAGAGGAGTGACTGAAGGTGTATCTGTTAATTTTTTATCCTTTTGTTTTCTTTGTTGGATTTAGTGTTGCTGTCCAACTTTCCTAACTATTATTTCTTATTGCAACTGTGGAGGTTTCTCCCAGACCCACATTTTCTTTATTTTCTAGATCTTTTTATCTTGCTGTCCAACCACTCCAACTCAAACCCTTCACTTGTGTGCTGAACGGCCGAAAGTGCTCTCAGGTGCTTGGCCTGACGGACTGCATTTCTAAATCAAGCCAAATCATGTTTCACTAAGAAAAAAGGAAAGAACAGGCGCCTTTTTAATCTGGGAACCCCGGGAGGGAGGGAATCTTTCCATTGTCGGAGGAGAACAGCTGACGCTCGATGACGCTCCAGGAAGTGTCACTTCAGTCTCAGTCTCGTTTTGACTCCTGTTCACGATTCTGTCTCGGCAAAAATTGGGAGAAGAAAGAAGAAGAAGAAGAAAGAAGAAGAAGAAGAAGAAGAGAGAGAGAGAGAGAGAGAGAGAGAGAGAGAGAGAGAGGAGAGAGAGGAGAGAGATAGAGAGATTTTTTAAGAAGACGTAAAAGAGAGAGTATTAGAGAGAGAGAAGAAGAGAGAGAGAGAGAGAGAGAGTTTTTCGTAAAATATTAGAATCTTTTCACCTGTAGATTGGAGAGAGAAAAAGAGAGAGAGGGAGAGTTTTGTAAGAAAATTAGAATATTTTCATCTGTAGATTGGAGAGAGAGAGAGAGAGAGAGAGAGAGAGAGAGAGAGAGAGAGAGAGAGAGAGAGAGAGAGAGAGAGAAAACTAAAAAGTAAGATAGAAAATGCAGAACAAAAGATTATACAATCAAAAGAAAATGAAAAACGGGACTTGGAAGAAAAAATCCTAGTAAATATCAAGCAAAGCCCCAAACTATTGTACTCGTATGCAAAAAAGATGAATAAAAGAAGAATAGAAATGGGCCCTCTAAGAATTAGAAGGGAGATTAACGAATGAAAAAAAGGAAATATGCAACATATTGGCAGAAAGATATAAGAGAGAATTCACCCCTAGAATTGATAATGAAGATAATGATACAGAAATAAGGGATGAAAATAGTGAATATTTATCAGACAGATATTAATGAAGCTGATATTGTGCAGGCTATTAATGAAATTAAAAATGGAGCTGCAGCTGGGCCTGATGGTGTCCCTGCTCTTTTGTTAAAGAAAGTAGTTTATTCTATCGCAAAGCCACTTGCAATATTATTAAGACAAAGTGTAGATACAAGCAAGATTTATGATGAGCACAAATTAGCATATATTACCCCTACTTTCAAAAGTGGATCAAGACTAGTAATTATAGGCCTGTGAGTCTAACATCACATATTATGAAAGTGTATGAAAGAGTAATGAAGAAGAATATTATGAAACATTTAGTAAAAAATAATTTGTTTTTGTACCCAGAAAATGTACACAAACCCAACTGTTAGTCCACCGTGAGAACATATACAAAAATACAAACAGTGGAAATGAAACAGATGTGGTTTATCTAGACTTTGCAAAAGCTTTTGACAAAGTAGACCATAATATATTAGCGAAGAAAATTAGAAAACACAATATCGTAGATAAAGTAGGAAGATGGTTAAAAGAATTTTTACACAACAGAAAACAGATAGTTATTGCAAACGATGAGAAATCGGATGAAGCTAAGGTAATATCTGGTGTGCCACAAGATACGGTGTTAGCTACATTACTGTTTGTTATTATGATTGCAGACATAGACAGTAAAGTTAAGGACTCGGTAGGTGAGTAGTTTCGCTGATGACACAAGAATAAGTAGAGAAATTACTTGTGATGAAGATAGAAACGCGCTACAAAGAGACCTTAACAAAGTATATGATTGGGCAGAGGTAAATAGGATGGTATTTAACTCTGATAAATTTGAATCAATAAATTATGGAGACAGAGAAGGAAAGCTATATGCATATCGGGGACCTAATAATGAGACAATCACAAATAAGAAAGCAGTTAAAGACCTTGGTGTGATGATGAATAGGAACATGTTATGCAATGATCAAATAGCAATTCTATTGGCAAAATGTAAAGCAAAAATGGGAATGTTGTTACAGCACTTCAAAACAAGAAAAGCTGAACACATGATTATGCTTTATAAAACATATGTTCGTGTCCACTTGAATATTGCAATATGATATGGTACCCACACTATCGAAAGGATATTGCACAAATAGGGAGTGTATAAAGGTCCTTTACAGCTAGAATAGAAGAAATTAAGGATCTTGACTACTGGGAAAGACTACAATCCTTAAAATTATATAGTCTAGAAAGGAGAAGAGAACGCTACATGATAATTCAGGCATGGAAACAGATAGAAGGAATAGCCGAAAACATCATGGAACTAAAAATATCAGAAAAAGCAAGCAGAGGTAGATTAATAGTGCAGAGGTAGATTAATAGTGCCCAAAACCTATACCAGGAAAAAATAAGGAAAGCACACAGGACATTAATCCAACTACGCCCACCCAGCATCGATAATGCAGGCGTCTATCAATGCGTTGCCAGCTCATCTGAGGAATATATCAGGAGTGAGCGTAGATGTATTTAAGAATAAGCTCGACAAATATCTAAGCTGCATTAGGGGTACATTTCCCATATACTTATCACATTGTCATAAACGTTAACTCTCTCTCTCTCTCTCTCTCTCTCTCTCTCTCTCTCTCTCTCTCTCTCTCTCTCTCTTAGAGTGTTAGGGGTACTTTTCCCATATACTTAACCACATGAACGTTAACTCTCTCTCTCTCTCTCTCTCTCTCAAGCGTATTGCTACAAATAGTATTTATGTGTTCCCGTATCAGCAATTTAGGGGATTATCCTCTCTACCAGTAAAGCTTTTCCAATTACTGTTCGAATGAAAATGGCTTTTATTTTTTGTTTTAGAAAGCCTCATTCCGGAAGATATTAGCCGAAATGCAATTCAGTACTTCATAGCCTTACAAAACTTTGCTTTGTTTGCCAATGTGGTGATATTGAAATTTCAATGTCAATTCCAGCAAGTAGAGGTAAATTCACATTTAATGGTTTGTATTACAACCTGCATATCGCTCAGGCTAATACATTCAACATAACATTTCCGGGTATAGGCTGGATAATATCAGATTAGTATTTTTAGCCATTTCAAATGAGTTCGTTGCTGCATCAGCTGATTTTGATGATAACCTGAAATGATGCTCTGAAAATTCAGAATTACAATAATGGTTGACTAAAGATCTATTCTGTTAATACATTCTTGTGCCTTGTATGGAAAAGAATATGGTATATGAATTCAGTAACTTGAAACGAAAGCAATTAAAAAGAAACATCGTGTGGAATTCGTATTGAACCTAGCACGGCTAGACTTACACAAATAATTAGTTTTTTTTTCTTATATAAATATGCCTTATGTAAGCTAAATATATGTCTTATGTAAGCCTAATGTACAAAGCAGTTAAGTAACTAGGATGAGTTTACTTTCATTTTAACTGGGTGGATAAAACATTCATCAGCCCTATTCGAATTAGTACATGACTTGCAAAAGCCACATAATTAATTTGTCATGTTTGTGAGTGTTAATGGAATGTTAAATAAGAAAAATGATTAAAAGATTTGCAGAGCATATTTTAAGCAACATATCTTTATACATATATATATATATATATATATACATATATATATATATATATATATATATATATATATATAATATATATATATATATATATATATATATATATATATAATATATATATATCTATAAGATCGTATACGAACGCTTGTCTGTATTCCCACAAAAAATACTTTAGTTAAAAAGATTAAAAAATTTTAATTTTTTTTTAGATGCCTTCCATTATTATCAGTAGAGAGAGAGAGAGAGAGAGAGAGAGAGAGAGAGAGAGAAAAAAATTTTTGTCTTGCAAGATATTTGTCATAGCGCAACATGTGCCCCTTAACATAACACCACCCACTCTCTCTCTCTCTCTCTCTCTCTCTCTCTCTCTCTCTCTCTCTCTCTCTCTCTCTGAGGAGAGATGTGCTAAGACTCGTGAGATACGACCGGGTGCGTTTGATGGTCTGGATCTCTCGTTGGTGGTCGTAATTGCCGATCGTTAGGCAATTACTGGGCGACAGTCCCATAAATGGGGGGTGGAGGTGGGGGGGTTAGGGTGAACCACAAGATAGAGTTTCTACTGCTGTGAATTCAAATGTTAGGTTTTAGTGTTTTTATAGTTTATTGACATATACTCTATATATATATATATATATATATATATATATATATATATATATATATATATAATATAATATATATATTATATATTATTATATATATATATATATATATATATATATATATATATATATATAATATATATTATATATATATATATAATATCTATATATATAATATACATATATATATATATATATATATATATATATATATATATATATATATATATATATATATATATATATATATATATATATATAAAAGTCATATCACATTACCGTGATTCATATACATACATCGAGCTACAATGTCCTTTAATATCTTATTCGCTCTACCTCCGAATTAATATATTTTCATATATGTTAACCGAAGGGGAGTTTTTTTACACGATAATAGATTTGCCTGGTCCCAGGCACGAACCCAAGAAGACATTCAAATCCAGGACGTCAGTGGAAGCTTCGGTTAAGCATATATGAAAATATATTAATTCCGAGGTAGAGCGAATTAGATATTAAAGGACATTGTAGCTCGATGTGTGTATATATATATATATATATATATATATATTATATATATATATATATATATATATATATATATATATGTATATATATATATATATATATGTATGACCTGACTGGGTTAAATATAAATCTGGTATTTTGAGTTTTTCGTGAATGTTATCGTGGTACTTTTAACCAAAGTATATATATATATATATATATATATATATATATATATATATATATATATATATATATATATATATATATATATATATATATATACACACATATGTGTGTGTGTGTGTGTACAGCGAGAATACATAAAGTGATAGATCCTTTGCCAATATCTATGCCAAATGATTTTGACACAAACTACAGAAATATAACGAATTGGAAAGCTATGGTTTACTGAAAAGTGGAAGTTATTAGCCAATGAAACAACGCTTTTATTTCTTTAATATTCATCTTGAAGAGTCTCAAAAGAGATTAAAAGTAACGGAAAGTAACAGATAGAGAGAGAGAGAGAGACAGAGAGATTGCGTTGTGAACTTGTTCCCTCAATTTACTTGGCTATATTTCATGAGAGAGAGAGTAATTTCGCCCCTGATGCCACTGAATCTAGCATCTCTCTCTCTCTCTCTCTCTCTCTCTCTCTCTCTAGCTAAAGTGAGTGGGAGTGATTATAAGAATCGTAAATGAAGACTGTTGCAATGTTCCTTTTCCATTCACGAGGAAGCAGTTAACGTCACTTTGCAGGACAGAAAATCCCCCTGAAGAATTTTGACCTCGACGCACCAGCCTGTGCCGGGCTCGGAAAGAGAGGAGAATGGAGTGCACGAGCGCGCGGGGCGAAGCGGAAAAATTTTGGGGAAGCGTACGCACTTCTCTTAGTCTCATAATTTGTCGAGGAAAGGAGATATTGGCCAAAGGATTTTAGTGTTTTGTAAACTAGTTTGGGGATATCTTCAGCAGGTTACTGGACTGTTCAGATGCAGTGTCTTTCATTTAAGGTTGACGCTTTGCCTTCAGTTATGTTCTCTTAAAAATTTCGTGATATTAGCAGTAGTTGAATTATTTAAAATTATTTTGCAAAATGTCCAGAGTTATATCTGATGATTATGGGATACAACAGACCCCACTTGGTACAAAGTCCACGCTACAATTAGCGGTTGATGCAGTATATGAGTGTAAAATAAAGAAAAAAAAAAGTCTTTAAAAATATCTGATGATTATGGGTAAAACAGCTTTCTTGTGTCTTTACAAAGTCCATGACGTGTTGGCAGTTGTCGATGTAGTATAAAATTTTAAAATTATGAAAAGGCTCAACCGCATCACGATACTTCGAAGACTGAAACAATTCGCCGAAAGCTCATCGAATATTAGAGCATTTGTAAGCAAACGTCCAACATCCCCCCCATAAGCAAAAACAGAAAACTAAAACAGATCGCATTAATCTCACGCTCGTGATATGTCTCCAATATTGACTGTTATTCCCATTGCTTTAAAAGAAATGTCCTCTTCCGCTCATTCGAAAAACTGTTCGGAGATGAACTGCCTTTTCTCTTTTGTGTAACTGATTTAATGTAGGTCTGATTCCTGTGTTTTTAAAACGCTTAGCCGCTATTCTGAAGTATTTGAATTTGATACTATTTGAAACACTTGACTTTATACTATTATGTTTTAACTTTATCTTGAGAAATCTGGACAAAAGATGGTAACTACACTAAAATTTGCACAATTCTGGTTGGAAGATTCCTTAGCGAATATGCAATGGAAAAGAAAAGAGAATATTTTCATTTAACGACAATAATATCTCGTGCAGTCTTTGACAAATCAGCTTATTTCTTTGGAGAGAGAGAGAGAGAGAGAGAGAGAGAGAGAGAGAGAGAGAGAGAGAGAGAGAGAGACCATAACCGGGCAGAAACTATGTATATGTCAGATTGCTCTCGAAAAATGAAATGTGATGTCTCTAAAGATGAAATTTAATACGCCATTTCCGAGAGACGGGAACAAAATCACTGTAACTCCGATAAGGTAAATGACAAATTGTGATGGGCGCTACAATCTCGTCTTTTTCCTTTATTTCCGACGTTGTTTGTCGTTGTATACGAGAGTGGCACGGCTGCGTATCATCAACATTTTCACTGCTTCTGCAACAAGATTTGAAATACCCCTTAGTCTTTTAGTGTGGGTTCCCTGAAAATCCGAGATTTTTTAGCCGTTTTGTTCAGTCTTCGGGTTTCTTAAAGGTTTAATATCAACGTAGAAATGATATTTTGGCGTTTATCCTGTATTTCAGTGCCAAGAAATTAATCGTTTTCTATCGCATTGCTATCCTTCAGTGACAAAGTCTCACTTCCGTAACATACACATGTCTTATATTGTATATAAGCCCAGAAACTAAGTTGTTATTATTATTATTATTATTATTATTATTATTATTATTATTATTATTATTATTATTATTAATGTGGTTAACCTTCCTCTCAATCATTTATCCTCTGCTGATCCTTTCGATCTAAGATCCGCTGAGACTTTTATCATGTCGCCTTTAGAATCATTTATCTATAAAAGCATAAAATTTCCTTCCAATTTATTGTCCAGGAAAATGTGCTTAGCAACGCCCAAGAAATTATTAATGAGAAACGTTTCCCTTATCCAGGAGTACAGCTGATGTTTACTTTGAAAATAATCATATTTTTACAAAACCTCTGACTAGAGGTTCTTCATTCAATATATTTGAAATTCGTTTCAAAGCAACTCACAAATCGTGCTAACATTCACCGACGAAGCGAAATGAAGATAGTAAATGTTGCGTGTTAAGATAATGTTTATGTACCGAACAAAGCATTAATAAATAAATTTATAAACACTTTTTTCCCCTGGTGATCAACATATTCTTTGAAAGCTTGAATGTTAAGTCAGTGGCCCCTGCTGTCTCGTCACAATAATAATAATATTAATAATAATATCTTGGGAGTAGACCCTCTTTTAAACAAGTCTTGTTGAAAAGGATTGCTGCATCAGCTCCATTAATTTTGTATAGAGTCTTCTCTATTTTCCTTATGAAGGATTTCTCAATGTTGCTGAAACTGGCAAGCAACGTGCCAAAGGGGATCGTCAAATCCTGTGTAGTCATATTGAATTATCTTTATTACTGCTATATACATATATTACTGCTACAAGTTTTCTCTCTCTCTCTCTCTCTCTCTCTCTCTCTCTCTCTCTCTCTCTCTCTCTCTCTCTCTGACGTTTCACCTAGATCTGCCAGGGCATGGTCACTGCAACCATCGCTGTGACCATGCCCTGGCAGATCTGGGCGAAACGTCAAAGAGAGAGAGAGAGAGAGAGAGAGAGAGAGAGAGAGAGAGAGAGAGAGAGAGAAACTTGTAGCAGTAATATATGTATATAGCAGTAATAAAGATAATTCAATATGACTACACTGGATTTGACGATCCCCTTTGGCACGTTGCGTGCCAGTTTCAGCAACATTGAGAAATCCTTAATAAGGAAAATAGAGACGACTCTATACAAAATTAATGGAGCTGATGCAGCAATCCTTTTCAACAAGAATAATAATAATAATAATAATAATAATAATAATAATAATAATAATAATAATAATAATAATAATACTGCAGAAGATGGATGCTGGGTACCAACTCAAGAAAAGAGGCAACGGAATTAACCATCTGATGTTCATGGACGACATCAAGCTGTATGGTAAGAGCATCAAGGAAATAGATACCCTAATCCAGACTGTAAGGATTGTATCTGGGGACATCAGGATGGAGTTTGGAATGGAAAAATGCGCCTTAGTCAACATACAAAAGGGCAAAGTAACAAGGACTGAAGGGATAAAGCTACCAGATGGGAGCAATATAAAACACATAGATGAGACTGGATTCAAATACCTGGGAATAATGGAAGGAGGAGATATAAAACACCAAGAGATGAAGGACACGATCAGGAAAGAATATATGCAGAGACTCAAGGCGATGCTCAAGTCAAAACTCAATGCCAGAAATATGATAAAAGCCATAAACATATGGGCGATGCCAGTAATCAGATACAGCGCAGGAATAATGGAATGGACGAAGGCAGAACTCCGCAACATAGACCAGAAAACTAGGAAACATATGACCATACACAAAGTACTACACCCAAATACGGACAGATTATACATAACACGAAAGAAGGAGGGAGAGGACTACTAAGCATAGAGGACTGCGTCAACATCGAGAACGGAGCACTGGGGCAATATCTGAAAACCAGTGAAGACGAGTGATTCAACAGTGCATGGGAAAAAGGACTGATAAAAGTAGACGAAGACCCAGAAATATATAGAGACAGGAGAATGATAAACAGAACAGAGGAATGGCACAACAAACCAATGCACGGACAATACATGAGACAGACTAAAGAACTGGCCAGCGATGACACATGGCAATGGTTACAGAGGGGAGAGCTCAAGAAGGAAACTGAAGGAATGATAACAGTGGCACAAGATCAGGCCCTAAGAACCAGATATATCCAAAGAACGATAGATGGAAATAACATCTCTCCCATATGTAGGAAGTACAATACGAAAAATGAGACCATAAACCACATAGCAAGCGAATGTCCGGCACTTGCACAGAACCAGTACAAAAAGAGGCATGATTCAGTAGCAAAAGCCCTCCACTGGAGCCTGTGCAAGAAACATCAGCTACCTTGCAGTAATAAGTGGTACGAGCACCAACTTGAAGGAGTGATAGAAAACGATCAGGCAAAGATCCTCTGGGACTATGGTATCAGAACAGATAGGGTGATACGTGCAAATAGACCAGACGTGACGTTGATTGACAAAATCAAGAAGAAAGTATCACTCATTGATGTCGCAATACCTTGGGACACCAGAGTTGAAGAGAAAGAAAGGGAGTATCAAGACCTGAAAATAGAAATAAGAAGGATATGGGATATGCCAGTGGAAATCGTACCCATAATCATAGGAGCACTAGGCACGATCCCAAGATCCCTGAAAAGGAATCTGGAAAAACTAGAGGCTGAAGTAGCTCCAGGACTCATGCAAAAGAGTGTGATCCTAGAAACGGCGCCCATAGTAAGAAAAGTGATGGACTCCTAATGAGGCAGGATGCAACCCGGAACCCCACATTATAAATGCCACCCAGTCGAATTGGAGGACTGTGATAAAGAAGAAAAAAAAATAATAATAATAAATCAAAACCAAACAGGATCACAATGACCGCGAGAGAGCGGAACTGACTGGAACTTTTCTTTCCTCTTTAATGTTTGGGAAATTCAGGAGCTGGGGGTCGACTGAAAATTCTGTGCCACTGAATACTGGAAGGAGATGAAAAGCTCTCTGATGGAGACAGACAGAGATACGATGAAGGCTGGAAGAAAAATCGTGGACTGAATATAGTGAGAGAAATGAATCTGCCTCTTAAATGCGAGGTAATGTTGCCGGTAAATGAGAGCTTCGATGCATGATGGATATTTTAATGGTCTGTGAAATATATATACGTATATTTAGCCAAGACCACAGGGAAAATAAAAGGAGTACCGAACGCTTTCGTGCTATTTCAACACATTTTCGAGGTACATTGTACCTCAAAAATGTGTTGAAATAACACGAAAGCGCTCATCACTCCTCCTTTTATTTTTCCTGTGGCCTTGGTTAAATATATTGTCACTCGCTATTTAGTGACATATATATATATATATATATATATATATATATATATATATATATATATCTATATATATATATATATATATATATATATATATATATAAATACTATATATATATATATATATATATATATATATATATATATATATATATATAGATATATATATATAATATATATATATATATATATATATATAATATATATATATATATATATATATATATATCCTTTGTTTTAAATCTTGAGGTTTCTAAATCTCTCCTGGTCTATCCTTATCTCATTTCGATGTTCCCAAATGACCCCAGTCTTTCAACTTATCTCAAGATAAAACCTGATAGCCTTCCTTTACAAGTGAAACAACCCTACCACCTACCAAATACGGTGCCACATCTCCTGAATAACCATAAGCACACAAAGGAAATGATTAATGAGCTAATGCCTCCACAGCTCTCTGCTTCTGAAGCAGTGGGGGCCAATTTACAGCATCTGCGGCCTCTCAAAGTGCCTCATCTGTTCAAGCACTGCAGTAAATGAGGGCAATTCTTTTCCCATGACTGAGGTAATTAAGCAATTGCCAGTAATACTACTGCCACATGTATCATGCAGATTCGCGGGATGAATTATCCACTTAGGTGCATTTAAAGGCATCAGACGATTATATTATTGCAGATGAATTACCAGTAGTAGGGAGTTAGGTACTCATTTGAAGGCATTGTCGGATCCATAAGAGATGTCTATATGTATTTGAGGATTATGTTATGTGAGTCTGTCAGGATAGACAGGGATTGTCTCCAAAGTATTTAATCCGTGTACGCTAATATAGATATTACGGCTGACATGGTCGATGTACATATCATTTACTGTACATTGCTCTCACGTTTTTGGCGCAATTTCTTTTTCCTTTCAAGTAAAGCAATGAATATTGCTCTAGCAGATTCTCTAGATCTCAGTAGCAAGACAGATGAAACATATATATGTATATATATATATATATTATATATATATATATATATATATATATATATAATATATATATATATATATATATATATATATATAGATATATATATATATATATATATATATATATATATATATATATATATATATATATATATATATATATAACAATGCGTGTACATTTCCTAATTCAGACATATTTTTATCATCTTTTCTCCTGAAGTATATTTGGTGCTTTACCTAATGAGTTTTATATTACAAAGCTTATACTTCATAATATCCCGAATTTCGTCCCAGGAATAACAAGTGGGAAACTAAAACTCGGTTCGTCATTATATGAGAAGAAAAATCACAAATGAGGGTCGATGAATACATCTGGTCCCCCTCTTCTTGGGAACAGTTATATTCAGGATAGGGGAGGAGGTGCATTGTTTTGAGAAAGAGGAGCTGAAAGAGTAAAAGTCAGGGGAAAACAGAGAAAACTTTTTACTTATTCTTCGCAATCCCTTTTGAACGGTATAATCCATCTGACTTATTCGGGCAACTCATTAGTACGAACTATTTTTAACGCTGCAAATCCTGATCACACAGGTAACTTGATGCTCTTGTTTGCTCCAAAATGTAAACAATTGACTAAGAATACAGAAGAAGAGAAGACGAGAGAGAGAGAGAGAATCCCAACCGCAAAATGGAAGAGAAATCTCTCTATTTTGGATTCACATTTTCTGTAACCAGAGAGGAAGGGAAAGAAGTAGTGAGTGAATCAAGTACCCTGAGAGGACGGGTCATTTAAATCTATATAAGAGTTTATCCTCACTTGTTCATTTAATCTATGAATGTCGAAGTGGACAGTCTCTTCGGGTTTTTCTGCCACAATTTTCTCTCTATTTTAAGTGTAAAATATAGTACAGAAATATATATATATATATATATATATATATATATATAATATATATATATATATATATATAATATATTATATTATTAATAATAATGTCGTACTAGCCCCCAACACATTACTTTGAACAAAATACGAGCGTCTCCGAAGAGCTGGAAAAAAATCGACCGAGAAAAAGTGACTAATTGTCAACTTGGGCGTTGCTGTTTCCACCACCCACGCAAATTAAAAGTAGATTGGATCATTGGAGTTACTGCTCACTGGACAGTGAGACTGAGACAGTGTGCGTTTGACCTTGTTATATGTAACCGCTTTTCCGCCGTTGTTCGTGAGATTTGAGGTTATCATCTTAATTTTGGTAAGGATATTGTGCCGTAACAATGTCAGAAGGTTGACGAGTGATCGAGTGCCTTAATCCAGGCTTAAAAACGGATATTATTGCTGTGCATCCCATAATCATCCAACACATTGTTGCCAGGTACTAAGAAGCATGGAGGCGTCTGCGTTCCCTCCACCCGCCCTTACCATGGGAACGCGAGGAAACCTGCCCTCCCGCTCCCCCTCTCCCTCCCCCCTCCACCTCCATCTTCCATCCATTTCGCCATCATAAAAGGTTTCTTAGACGAGAAACCTACTTCAGTTAATATATTAGTTTGAAAACCCTCAAATGCTTGGGAACGCGTCTGCGAGAACCATATGGTATTGCATTGAGGTGGACCTTGGTTGCAGCAAAGTATCCCCGTAAAAGAAGAAGAAGAAGAAGAAAACAGTTGCAGACTGCACACAAGAATAAGAGGTTTTAAACTGGATAAAAGGTTGTGGTGTGTAGGAGTCTAGGGGAGAGGTGTGGAGGGGTGAGGACCCTCAATTGAGTGATGGCAGCGGTAAAGAGTGTGAGGGGTCCAAGTAGCAGGCGTTGAGGAACAAGTACGTAGCACCTACCCACAAATTCACTCAGGATGTAGGACGTTATGGTGTACATATCCTTTGGTTATAGGAGCTTAGGGAGCTGGGTTTCCTCCCTCAGAACGAAGCTATGAATAAGAATGGTTATGACAACACCCCTGAACGAAGTACATGAGTCATCCTTTGAGGAAACGGGAACCTCTGTCTCCAGCAGGATGAAACCAGGTGTCACCCTACCAAGTTTCGTGACCAACTGGTTAAATGATTGTGGAATGAAACATTCCAAGGATTGGCCCAGTAACTCCGTTTGCTGACTGGTGAGTGGGCCCTAAGATTTTCTTGCACTTATTAGATTTTCCATTTACTTTATATATCGATGCTTGTAAGTTTGCTACAAGATAATTCTCGTCGCGTCCTGTCAGTGGTCGAGTCACTTAGTAGGTAGCAAATCAGTTATCACTTGCAATTCCCCTTTGGTGATGTTCATGTAGTAGATATTTTTGGATATCGAACGGCATTAAATTTTGTAATTTAATGAATGCTTCTCTATAAAATGGCATGGCTATGTGATAAAAATACATGCGCGCGCGCGCACACACACACACACACACACACACACATATATATATATATATATATATATATATATATATATATATATATATATATATATATATATATATATATATATATATAGATATATCACGTATATATTGTATATAATTATTTATTGATAACATATCATATATATCCTGCGTATATATATATATATATATTTATATATATATATATATATCTATATATATATTATATACATATATACTCATATATACTATCTATATATATTATATATATCTATATATATATATATATATATATATATATATATATATATATAATATTATATATATAATTTATATATATATATATATGACTAACTGGATCACGAAGTATATAAAAAGTGATGCTATGTATAAATAAAGGTTTTTTTGCCACGAAGGAAAAAATGAAAAGGCGAGATAGCCGAGTACTTTCGGTCCTATTCGGACCCTTTACAGTAAAGGGTCCGAATAGGACCGAAAGTACTCGGCTATCTTGCTTTTTCATTTTTTTCCTTCGTGGCAAAAAAACCTTTATATATATATATATATATAACAGGCATAAAAAAACATACATGTAAAAACAGTGATGGAAGCCTAGTTTATTTAATTATCTATGCAGGGACACCGTAACATTCCCTTTTAAGTTTACCGCGTCCTCTTCTGCGTGACTTACAGCACTGTTGCTCGGAAGAGTAAAAAAAAAAAAAATGTCGCTCAACACCGGGGAGGCTGTGGGCTGGAAGGATGGGAGCAAGTTCTTGAATTGAATGGGATGCTTTGTAAACTAAACTGTACAGAGAGAGAGAGAGGAGCAGTGTGTATGTAAGTAGCATTTAGGAGAGAGAGAGAGAGAGAGAGAGAGAGAGAGAGAGAGAGTGAGATGCCACCTTTCTCTGTTGTCATTTTATAGATTCTCTCTCTCTCTCTCTCTCTGCCAATGCACGTGAGTGTGCATTGGCATCCACGGCCACCCTTCCGGTTAATGAACGCCGAAAGCAATCCTGCGATAAGGATAAGAAGCGAATGCAGATAAGCCCTCGAAACATAACCCAGCAAGCGGCAGAATCTTCCCCCGGGAATCCTACTTTGCCTCAGATGATGCCTAGGACTTCCGGGTGTCACATTCGATATGATAGGACTTACTAAAAGCGGACGGGATATTATTACTATTATTATTATTATTGTTGTTGTTGTCCCCGTCCTATTGGCGGAGAAGGCTACGCTCTATTGTTGGTGGAATGGTCCATAAAGCTTCGCGTATTGTGTCCAAAAAAGTCACATTATTCGACAGTTATCGTTTCTCTTAGGAGACAGCCAAGACCCGGCTCGTAACGTTGAGCAATGCGGGTCCTAAAATATATGCTTGGTAAGATGTTGCTGACAGCGTAGTGAAGGAGTGATTTGTGATTTTTTGTACGCATAACCATGATTATTTGATTAATAGCTTCATGACAGATTCATTCAGTAGCAATTAATGATACAGAAATGCAGAGAAACCGCGGCTGAGTATCTAGAATTAGTTTAGCACCAAATTCCATATATTTTTCTTAACTAAGATAATGTGGACTTCTAAAATAATATCTAGATGAAATGATATAATAAGTAAAATGCCACAGGTATGGATATGAACAAGTCTGTATTTATCAAAATGCAAATGTGATATGGGAGCTTTCGAGGCTACAAAGTTGCGTCAGTTATTGTTTTTTTTAAGAAATGCCTGTGTTTTTATTCAGTTAGCTGAATAGGACCGCGCTGTAAGTTCTCGAAAGCTCCCATTTTTAATAAATTTTGTATTATGATAAATACAGACTTGCTCATATACATCACTGCGGGTTTTTAATGATAAATACAGACTTGCTCATATACATCACTGCGGGTTTTTATTGATTATTTCTGGTCAGAGGATAGTGATGCACCGTACATGGAAGCAATTATCTTCAAGAGGATATAATGTTTATACTGCAGTGTCCAGTCGCTTGCATCGCTCTATGGTTCTGCACATAAACGTGCTTGAAATCAACACCTAAAATTTAATACAAAAGAAGATACTAATCATGCTGTGCATCTGTATCTAGAGGATCATCAAACAGATCCGCAGGGATTGCCTCCTCATCGCGTTATCAGATTGAAACCAGGTTGCACGAGATCGTTATCGAGAGCTGCTTTCCTTCATATTAGCAGTATTTGCATTCTTGTTTTGCCGTTCAGAGGGTGTTAGGTTTCTCTTGTTTGTAAGAATGCTGTTAGGGGTGGGGGTTTTGTGTGGTATGTGGATAGGGGTATTTCCACGGACTGATTGTGTGGTAACATTCTAGGTTCTCCGTAACGGTGCAGTGTATTGGGCATCAGTGCCCCTCGCGTTGTACACTATAGGCGTTACTAGAAGGTGTTTGCAGCGTTCCTTCGGCCCCTAGCTGGGCTCACTTTTTATCCAGTTACTCGACCTCCATTCCTACTCGCTTTCTTCAGTCTTGCCGTCCAATGCCTTTAATTGTTACTTCTGAGTGCAACTGCGGGGTGCCAAGGTCTGACCCTTTGCATGGTGCCAAGGTTTGACCCCTTGCAGGGTGCCAAAGCCTGACCCTATGTAGTGTGCCAAGGTCTGACCTTGCATGGTGCCAAGGTCTGACCCATTGCAGGGTGCCAAGGTTCTGGATCCCAACTGATGAACAAAGCTGCGTTTTCTGGCGATCATATTTGGCTCCTTTTCAATCACGAATCTGATTGCGAGAGCAATAGGGAGGAAAATGAGGCATCTTTTGAAGTGAAATGCGACGGGATATTTATGTTATTGGCAATTAGCATAGTAATGGAATTCTGATGTTTAGAAAAAAAGCAAAATTGGCGGATTCATCACAAGGGAGCTTTATTTGTTTACGTGTGTGTATGTGTATGAGAGAGAGAGAGAGAGAGAGAGAGAGAGAGAGAGAGAGAGAGAGAGAGAATTCGTGTGATGTGTTATAATTGGGTATACAACTTCAATTTAAGGATATGAAATGAGACCCATTATGATATGACATTTTAATTCCGAATTAAAAATTTAATTAGAAACTTAATGGAAACGGTAGAGATGATTCCAATAAAACATCGTTTCTTTTACCAGCTACACAAATCATTGTATTAAGGGTGACCGGAAGTATTATTAGGAATGTAAATGTATGAAAGGTATATATATATATATATATATATATATATTATATATATATATATATATAATATATATATATATATATATATATACATACATATATATATATATATATATATATATATATATATATATAATATATATATATATATATATATATAATGTATTTAAAAAATTTTTAACATGACAATGACTGGCTGCTCTCAGCACTAATTATATCAGATTGTCGGGAGAATACTTCTGTACAGGACACTCTAAAACTAAAGGATGGAACGCAATTCTTATAACTATTCTATCCTAAAGTGGTTCCTTGGTTCCATTTGCACAGAGGAGAATAATCAGGAGTTACCTCAAGTTTAGCAAGAGTAATTTACTCGGTTCAATTAATCTATGTAAAGCCTCTCTCTCTCTCTCTCTCTCTCTCTCTCTCTCATCTCTCTCTCTCTCTCTCTCTCTCTCTCTCTCTTGCATAAATTTAGTGAAACGTCAGTCAGGCGGGGGTTAAAAGTCTGGTTACGTTAGCAGTTTCTTGGAAAGCGATATACTTTCAGTTCCTGTGTTCGTGCGCCAATGCTGTGGTTGTTTTTTATATTTGAATTTCTTCATATTCTTCTTGCATTTAGATCCAAGGCTTTGTGGGGACAAGTGTGTTCAAAATGTGTCTTAGAATTCGAGTAGTAAAGAGGGTATTGTGGTTTTGGTGTTATATATATACTATATATATATATATATATATATATATATATATATATATATATATATATATATATATATATATATATATATATATATATATATATATATCTATATATATATTATATACACACACACACGTGGTCATGTATATATAAATATGTGCATGTATTTATATAAGTGTGTATTAGCTTACTTGTTACAACAGCAAGAATAATGTTTTTTTTTCCATGAGGGAGTCGAAGGTGAAAGAGAGTAAGTGCAAGGACTCTAAAGGACAAATGTCAATCTACCTCGGGAGGATGAAGTTGGTACTGATCGCAAGGTGTCATTCTCTCACACTCAGGAGGGAGAAGTAATATAATTTATCCCTCTCAACTAGATAAAACTTATTTTATTTGAAGATTACTGCCTCGTGTTTAAACTTATTTTATTTGAAAAGTACTATCTCGTGTTTAAACTTATTAATAACGTAGAAAACCACTCGCAGAGAGAGAGAGAGAGAGAGAGAGAGAGAGAGAGAGAGAGAGAGAGAGTCGTCAACGATTTCCGATAATGTACTCAATTCGTGGAGAGTAAAAGGAAATTCTATTGCATCTCACCTGAACACTTCTCGAGAACTGGTGGGGACGTGACCTGGTTGAAGATTCCTCAGTATTGGCTCCGAGATTCCCTGCATCTCAAAAGAGGATTCCTTCAATGGCTCCATTATGGGTTCTCTTCGCTCCTTTCTGTCAGGGAAAGTCTTGTAAAATCAAGAATTCTTTATTTTTGGCTGTTTTTGTTTTTGATGTAATGTTTTTATGTCTTGTATTTTTTTTTTTTTTTTTTTTTTGCATCAAAGCAGCTTCCAGTATTTATAGACTTGAAAGTATTAATCGATATGAATTTTAAAAAATGCGGAGTAAACCGTCATTTTTATAGTTATGTGTATCAGAAGGTGTCCATTAAAAACATCTAATTTATTCCCTTTGCTCTCTTATTATTATTATTATTATTATTATTATTATTATTATTATTATTATTATTATTATTATTATTTAGAGGAAGAACCATATTCACATGGATCAATCCCACCACAGGGGCTATTGACCAGAAATCCAAGCTTTGGAACCTCCTGCATGAGAGAGAGAGAGAGAGAGAGAGAGAGAGAGAGAGAGAGAGAGAGAGAGAGATTAGAATGTCACGAAGACTTATTAGTCCACCCGAGAGAGAGAGAGCAATCATGATGAACAGCAAGCAGAGGAATAGAAGTGGAAGGAACAGGAGGGATAGGGGAAGGGGAGGCGTGTGAAAGCAGCCAGGGCGAGATGGGCAATACCAGAGTCAGTCACCTGGAAAGCCGAAGAGAGGTGCCCTTATTGCCCTCAGGCGGAAGTGTCTCATACTCAGGCGAACAGAGGATGTAGAAGAGAAGGGACGATAAGAGATGAAGATGGGACGTAGGTAAAAAGCAAATGGCAGGTATCCGGGGCATCACATCCAATGCAGTGTTCGGGGAATCTTCTTCTTGAGAAAGTGGAAGGAATTGAAAGAGTAGTCCATAGTCAGGTATTCAATAAGCAGAGTTTCTTTTGGGTAACCAAGTTTTCTGTACAGAGTATAATCAAGGCCACCGAAAATATATCCATATTTTTGTGGTCTCAGTCTAATTCTGTATAAACCGAGGCCCATGAAACTTGAACACGGCCGAGGTGGCTTGTAGTGTTGCGTTGCCAGATGCATTGTTACGGATAACTTTAGCCTTAAATATAATAAAAACTACTGAGGGTAGAGGGCTGCAATTTGGTATGTTTGATGATTGGAGGGTGGGTGATCAACATGCCAACTTGCAGCCCTCTAGCCTCAGTAGTTTTTAAGAAGCTCTGAGGGCAGACAGGAAAAGTGTGGACGGACAGATGAAACCATCTCGATGGCTTTCTTTTACAGAAATCAAAAATTAAGTATTTCTTGAAAAAATAGAGTAGTCAGATATATATAGAGTCGATAGACATGCAGTGAAATTTCCCAAAAGCTCAAACTCATTTCCAGTATTCATCAATACCTCAACTTAACGGACTTATCGGCTGCCATATTGTGATGGTTTTTCCTTCTGCTGTCATTCTAGATGTGATGCATTTTTAGATATATATCTCTCTTCAACTAAATGTTCAACGTAGGTTTAAGGTTATTTTAGGTTAGGGAATATGAGGAATTGCCGAAAGTTGTAAGATATTTAAAAATGATTCAAGTACAGATTATATGACAGAACTCAAAATTGAGTTGTATCGAATGTATGAGTATTCATCTCGTTTTCTGTAAATTGTTGATAGGAAATTTCATTGGGAATTCGACCATTTTCATAATAACATGAAGCCACCAACTAGAATGTATTTTCGATTTCAGATAATGCCATAATTATAACAGAAACACGCGGTGAGAATCATTACTGATAAACTTCAGAAACTATTGTAAATACAACAAGGTCCGACAACAATGCAAAGTGAGAAACATTACTGATAAATTTCAGACGTCAATAGTATAATGATAACACGCTCCGACAAAAGCGCGCAGTGAGAAACATTACCGATAAACTTCAGAAACTAATGTAAATACAACAAGGTCCGACAACAATGCAAAGTGAGAAACATTACTGATACACATCAGAAACTAAATTGGCTCAAACAGCGAGAGACGAACGATTTATATTAGTGCATCAATCATCTATGTAATGAACTTACTTCCCAGACGTTAAAACGAAATCTAATTAGAAAGAGAGAGAGAGAGAGAGAGAGAGAGAGAGAGAGAGAGAGAGAGAGAGAGAGAGAGAGATTTCTCCCAAGGTCTGAGTCAATTAGCGAGTAGTCATTACCTCTCGCAAGGTCTTTGTCGGGAATCGCTGAGAATTTTGCCTTAATTCTTTGTCTGATGGAAGAATAATGAGCTGCAGTTCAACGTTTTTGGTATAATTTCATTTAATTTAATATATTTTTAGCGTTTTTCGTACAAAAGTAAATTTTTGTTCTGTGCTGATGGTTCAGTAAAGGCGGATTTTGGAGAAATAATAATAATAATAATAATAATAATAATAATAATAATAATAATAATAATAATAATAATAATAATATTACTGTTAAAAAGTATGTCAGAATTAAGCGAGTTGATTTCATGTATTGTTTTTTCTATTTTCCTTACAATTCGCTTCTCAGGCTCAGCGATGTTTCTGAGTAACTGGCCAATATTCATATTGGGAATTTTGACAAATTGTAAATGCTGAAGGAGCCTTTTATTAGAACAGGATATCAGGTCCAGGTCAAGGAGGGGTCGTCGCCAGTGCCGGTATTATTCCGTAGGCGTAGTTCAGTTCGGGCCGGGGTCGTCCTTTTTAACAGCATTTGCCTAAAAGAGGGTCTTCTACCAAAAGAATAATAATAATAATGCTGAGAAACGCAATATCGTGATGAACAGTTACGTAAACAAATCCAGAGTTATATAAATAAATTGTATCTTTTATATATCAATACCATTTATTTATCTGATTTTGGATTATTGTTACATAAATAATAATAATAATAACAACAACAACAATAATAATAATAATAATAATAATAATGAATAATAATAATAATAATAATAATAATAATAATAATAATAATAATAATAATAATAATAATAATAATAAATAATAATGATAAATGATTAACTTTCAATTATATAATCAGTGTTAACATAACATCCAAATCCAAAATCGATAAGAGATTAAAAGAAAATGAAACCCTTTGCCCCTTTTTAATTTATATTTTCAATGAAATGTTCCATACCTGTAAATTCATTCATACGTTCTAGGGCAGTTTTTTCAGATTTATTTTATGGATATTTTTTCAATACGGACGTCTTGTCACGTCACAATGACTTCACTCTATATGCATGATGACTTCACTCTGTATGCGTGATATCAGATAGTACTTGTGGATAACTGGAATCTGTCACTTATAATTTATGGCAGCAAATGTCACACAAAAGCCAGATGATAGCGGCGGCCTTGATTAAACAAAGACAGGCAATGAACATCCCAAAGGGCGCCTGGGATTCAGATATCATTGATAAAATCTCCCTTCAACCACCGCTTAACAGGATTAAAGAGGAATTATCAGTGGGGGTGACCTATATCTGCTTACCTGTGCATGGATCTCTTGGTATAAATACCGCCTTTTCTCTAACTGTTCTTTACGGGCCGAACAAGGGAAAGGCCTTTGCCGACAAGAAGTGTTGGCTTAATACAACAACATAACTGTTCTCATTCATTACCTACCTGATGAGAGAGACAACAGTCTTTGAAGTAGTGCTTTCTTTGTATATTTTGGCGTTTTTATGGGCTCATTTTATTAGAAATATATATATATATATATATAGTAATATATATATATATATATATAATATATATATATATATATATAGTATATATTAATATATATTATATATATATATATATATAGTACTATATATAATAATATATATATATATATATATATATAATATATATATTATATATTATATATATATATATATAATATATATTATATATGTATATATATATATATATATATATATATATATTATATATATATATATATATTATATATATATATTTATATATATATATATATATATATATATATAATATATATATATACATATATATATATATATATATATATATATATATATATATATATATAATATATGGGGATACAATCCACAATGAAGTAAAATCCTCTTGTAGATTAAAATATATATTCTTGTACCATCTACAAGATGGATTTTACTTCATTGTGGATTGTATCCCCATTTACTTAGAGGTACGACATAGTACCTGGCTTCTGCATATATATATATATATATATATATAGTATATATATATATATATATATATATATATATATATATATATATATATATATATATATATATATATATATATATATATATATATATATATATATATATATATATATATATGTATATATATATATATATATATATATATATATATATATATATATATACATATATATATATATATATATATATATATATATATATATATATATATATATATATATATATATATATATAATCACCGCGTAATCGTGTTCCGTATTCTCATCATTATATATACTAGAAGAACGAGACTTAATTGTAAAAAATTCCTACTCGAATTTTAGAGCCTAAACTTAACGTTGTATGGCCCTTTGAGTTTGATGGCTTATGGCTGCACAGCAATGCGCTCAGTTGTAGACATACTTTACAACTGATTAACAAACTCTTGAGAATTTCCCAGCGCTCGCTGTCTTAAGATGCGTTTTGTTCATATGTACGAAGGTTATGAGAGAGAGAGAGAGAGAGAGAGAGAGAGAGAGAGAGAGAGAGAGAGAGAGAGAGAGAGAGAGAGAGAACTTCCAAGCTCTGGATGATCATATTGAGTGACCTGCAAAACTTTTCAGAAGAGAGAGAGGAGAGAGGAATGTGCAAAAGTTGCTTTTTTAAAGTCAATGGTGCATTTGCACGCAGTTGTGACTTCTTTATATTGAAGACAGAGATGAAAAAGACTGCAGTGTTTCAAAACGTTCTTGTATCTTCCATTCTGACCATCTCACGGTGGGTTAGTGTCGTCAGTGCACCTCATGCGTTACACTGAAGGCTTTACTTAAGGTTCTTTGCATCGGCCTTTCGGGCCATGACAGCAACCCATTCATTCCATTACCTTTACTATACCTCCTTTCCTATTACTTTCCACCCTCTCTGGACAATTGTTTCATGGTGCAACTGCTTTGAGGTTTTCCTCCTGTTACACCTT
This sequence comes from Macrobrachium nipponense, assembly GCF_015104395.2. Classification (NCBI taxonomy): domain Eukaryota; kingdom Metazoa; phylum Arthropoda; class Malacostraca; order Decapoda; family Palaemonidae; genus Macrobrachium; species Macrobrachium nipponense. The sequence goes on along the minus strand of NC_087211.1, from coordinate 500,774 downwards.
TCAAACTGTTTACTGTTAATTTCTGTTTCAGCGCTGAATGACCTCATAGGTCCCAACGCTTTGCCTTTGGCCTAACCTCTATATTCTATTGTACTTTATCTTCTGTCCAAATACAACTGCTAGAGAATATAACATTCTGCGGATTAATCTCTTATTTGTTTCGTTCGCTTTTCAGCTCTGTACGTTCTGAATTTTCAGAGAAGCAAAGACTGAGTTTTGCGAATTTTTAAAAATAAATCAGTTCGTAAAAACCAGTTGCGTAGTATATATAACTTGTCGTGTCACGCAGGGAAAACATGAAAAGAGGTGCAGGGCCATGTAGGAGTCAATATACCAGTTCCATCTGCATATGTAAATAGAGACACGTACACTGGCGCGTTGTACATTAGGGAACAAGTATCACATATCCAGCAAAACACACACACAAACACACACACGCCTACACACACATATATACATATATACTGTGTTTGTGTGTGTGTGTGTGTGTGTGTGTGGAGAGAGAGAGAGATTCTGAAACATTAAAATCACGAACAATTCTAAACAGATAAAAAACATTAAAGAGAGAGAGAGAGAGAGAGAGAGAGAAGAGAGAGAGGAGAGAGAGAAGCTTACCCTGCCAGATTTTACAACTGAACGATTATTATCATTTATATAATACTATTTTCTCAATTAACTCCTTTCACTGATTTGCCAAATGAATTATTCAGCTTTGGCATAGAAACTGAATTACATGTAAATGTAATGCAGAATCTATAGATAATTAAAAAAAATAGCTAACCATTTAATAGCACTTTCCGAATTCATGTCAGGAATCAGTTCCCATTCTCATAATCCGTGGAGTCGTCCTTAAGTAGAAAATTTGCGCGAATGTCCTCGTACCAGAACCTTAATGATATTTAGCAAGGGGGAATTCTTTCCGAAAATGTCCATCCCCTTGGACCATTTACGAAAACGATGTAATAAGCCCTTGAAATAAACAACGGTTAGATAGGGAAATGGTCTCTCGCTCTCTCTCTCTCTCTCTCTCTCTCTCTCTTCTCTCTCATGAACCAATAAGGGGAACTGTAATGTGCTCGCGAATAGTTTGGATATTATTGTAATTTGTTTCTTGGAAATGGAAAATCCAGCGTTTATAATCACGTGCTAACTGGTACTGGATTTGTTTCAGCTTAGAATATCCTACTATATCTGTGATATGCATTCCCCGCCCCCATCTCTCTCTCTCTCTCTCTCTCTCTCTCTCTCTCTCTCTCTCATACGTGGCATTTGTAAGATAATTATCAGGAATGTAATATATTTCTTAAAACGTTCTTCCAACCAACAATTATTACCACAAAAGTTTGTATCTGAAAGTGTGTTGTTTAGTGAAAAAAATTCATGAGAAAATTAAGTGAATTGAATCAACTATTTAAAGGACTGTTTGCTTCATTTCTGTTCCTGATTAAACTGCAGGAAACTTCTGCGAATTTGTTGTTGCTTCCATTGTTTTCGTATCACTAGCTAGAGTATTTAAAAGGGGAAATAAGTAGATGTTGTACTTTAGATCACAAAGTAAATAACTCCCTCTGCCCATTAACCCTGTTTATCAGCACGCCGTGATATTTGCAACAGGAAGAGAATGTGTTTATCAACTTTATGAACAAGTAATATAAGTAATATAAAAGAAAACGATAACTGTTGTGTGTTTGTGTGGTTGCAGTTTTATGCCTGGAAGAGATTGAGATCCTCTGGTGAAAACCGAACTGGGATATTGCAACAACTCCAATTGACGTTCTGTATGATCTTTGAAAAAAAAACATGCCAGAGAGAGAGAGAGATAGATAGATAGATAGAGAGAGAGAGAGAGAGAGAGAGAGAGAGAGAGAGAGAAAATTACGGTTTATGAAATATAAGAACCTGATAAGTGGTGGAAAACAGACTCAGTTGAGCTCCTTTTTCCGTCCCAGGTAGATTTTGTTATTTGTACCCACAAATCAGCCGTAAAGAAATATTTGTAATAATTATTTGGGACTCCACTGGGACAGGGCTTTTTAGATAGAATGCCAACTTCCATTTTTATATGTAAAATAAATGAAAACGAAAAAATCTCACTGAAATCGCTTCTCTAAGTTCATCAAGGTCACCCACCACATCCGGCACCGTACTTCTTTGACCTTTCCAAGACCATCAAATACCTCTCCAGGTCATCGGGGTCTTGAAAGGTCATCCTACTGATCGGCTAGTCGTAGCTAGGGTGTCATGAACACATCAACAACTTCCCGCATTCACATTAAATACAGTTTGAATGCAAGGAGCCTTTTGTAAATGCTGGATAATTGTGTGAAGCCCTGGACAGGACTGCTAATAAGTAGTAGACTTCTATGCGATATGTTTGTGATGTGTATGTGATAAATTGCCAACATGAGTCTGCGACATATCTGTGATGTGTATGGAATAAGTTGCCAACATGAGTTTGCGACATATCTGTGATGTGTATGGAATAAGTTGCCAGCATGAGTCTGCAACATGTTTGTGATGTGTATGGAATAAGTTGCCATAATGAGTCTGTGACATGTCTGTAATGTGTATGGAGTAAGTTGCCAATATGAGTCTGTGACATGTCTGTGATGTGTTTGGAATAAGTTGCAAACACGAGTCTGTGACATGTCTGTGATGTGTATGGAATTTGTTGCCAACATGAGTGCGACATGTTCGTGATGTATCTGCAACAAGATGCCAACATGAGTGCGACATGTTTGTGATGTGTATGGAATAAGTTGCCAACATGAGTCTGAGACATGTATTATTGCAACATAGAGACAACTTAGAGGGTTTCCCTCAGAGAGAACCTTAGCAAGGATATCTTTAGGGGTCAACCGGTTTTGCAATGAATCCTACTGCTATCAGTTCATTTTCAATAATGAAGGTTAATAAAACTTAATAAAATAATGCATACTCTCTGATCGAGTTTGATAAAAATCCCAGTGATATTTCCTCACGATATCATTTTATATAAAATAATGATATTGTCCTGACAGGAAGACCTTACTTTTCGGTTTATTGTAGACGCTGGAGCATGTAATGAATATATATAAAATATATATATATATATATATATATATATATATATATATATATATTATATATATATATATATATATTATATATATATATATATATATATATATATACATAACGCGAGAGAGGGGAAGCGGTATCTGGTTTGAATAAAGATTAATTTCGCCTTTTATTTATCATGATGAAAAATATCACGAAACTGCGGAAGAGCAATCGGGTGAAATGGAATAGGAAATCTGAAGAGTAATGGCCGCTATATTTCATTACGAATTTCTTCTAGGAACTGCACAAATTGCATGTGTAAGTTATAACTCATGTATAAGTAAAAGTGTCATTTTTTGTAAGACTAAAATAGATCTTGAGACAGATGCAGAATAAATTTGAGTTTAATGACGCTGCTGGCGAGATTACGCTATAGCACGACCCAATCACATCAGATGAATAATTTCCCTCCTCACGCGCAAGAGAATATATAATTATTCTTAGGCCTACGACGCCTTCTCTCTCTCTCTCTCGTCTTCCTTATCCATTAACCGTCGGCTAGCAACACCATCAGGACGACACAAGATAATTAGACCTGTGATGTTATATTCTTGATGGCACACTTTATCACCCCGTCCATATCTCGCATTCTCTCTCGCTCTGCTCTCTCTCTCTCTCTCTCTCTCTTTCTCTCTCTCTCTCTCTCTCGTCTCTCTTCCTCCTTCCTTCATCTCGATCTCTCTCTCTCTCTCTCTCTCTCTCTCTCTGCGGCAGAGCCTGATAATCCTTATTTTGATGTCATTTCGAGAGATTATTCCACAGCGGGGTCGTCTGTGGGTGGAGGGGAGAACAAGATTCGACAGTGGAGACAAAAATATCATAAATTCTCCTCCTTCTTTGGGTATTATTATTATTATTATTATTTATTTATTTATTTATTTATTTATTTTTTTGCTCTATCACAGTCCTCCAATTCGACTGGGTGGTATTTATAGTGTGGGGTTCCGGGTTGCATCCTGCCTCCTTAGGAGTCCATCACTTTTCTTACTATGTGCGCCGTTTCTAGATCACACTCTCTGCATGAGTCCTGGAGCTACTTCAGCCTCTAGTTTTTTTTCTAGATTCCTTTTCAGGGATCTTGGGATCGTGCCTAGTGCTCCTATGATTATGGGTACGATTTCCACTGGCATATCCCATATCCTTCTTATTTCTATTTTCAGATCTTGATACTTATCCATTTTTCCCTCTCTTTCTCTTCAACTCTGGTGTCCCATGGTATTGCGACATCATGAGTGATACTTTCTTCTTGACTTTGTCAATCAACGTCACGTCAGGTCTGTTTGCACGTTATCACCCTATCCGTTCTGATACCATAGTCCAGAGGATCTTTGCCTAATCGTTTTCTATCACTCCTTCAGGTTGGTGCTCGTACCACTTATTACTGCAAGGTAGCTGATGTTTCTTGCACAGGCTCCAGTGGAGGGCTTTTGCCACTGAATCATGCCTCTTTTTTGCACTGGTTCTGTGCAAGTGCCGGCATTCGCTTGTTATGTGGTTATGGTTTCATTTTTCGTATTGTACTTCCTACATATGGGAGAGATGTTATTTCCGTCTATCGTTCTTTGAACATATCTGGTTCTTAGGGCCTGATCTTGTGCCGCTGTTATCATTCCTTCAGTTTCCTTCTTTAGCTCTCCCCTCTGTAGCCATTGCCAAACTGTCATCGCTGGCTAGTTTTTTTAGTCTGTCTCATGTATTGTCCGTGCATTGGTTTGTTGTGCCAGTCCTCTGTTCTGTTGTCTTTCTCCTCTGTCTCTGTATATTTCTGGGTCTTCGTCTACTTTTATTAGTCCTTCTTCCCAAGCACTCTTTAGCCACTCGTCTTCACTGGTTTTCAGATATTGCCCCAGTGCTCTGTTTTCGATGTTGACGCAGCCCTCTATACTTAGTAGTCCTCTCCCTCCTTCCTTTCGTGTTATGTATAGTCTGTCCGTATTTGCTCTTGGGTGTAGTGCTTTGTGTATTGTCATATGTTTCCTGGTTTTCTGATCTATGCTGCGGAGTTCTGCCTTCGTCCATTCGACTATTCCTGCGCTGTATCTGATTACTGGGCACTGCCCATGTGGTTTTATGGCTTTTATCATATTTCCGGCGTTGAGTTTTGACTTAAGTATCGCCTTGAGTCTCTGCATATATTCTTTCCTGATCGTGTCCTTCATCTCTTGGTGTTTTATATCCTCCTCCTTCCATTATTCCCAGGTATTTGTATCCTGTCTCATCTATGTTGCTCCCCATCTGGTAGCTTTATCCCTTCAGTTCTCGTTACTTTGCCCTTTTGTATGTTGACTAAGGTCGCATTTTTCTATTCCAAACTCCATCCTGATGTCCCCAGATACAATCCGTACAGTCTGGATTAGGGTATCTATTTCCTTGATGCTCTTACCATACAGCTTGATGTCGTCCATGAACATCAGATGGTTGATTCTGTTGGCCTCTTTTCTTGAGTTGGTACCCGGCATCCATCTTCTGTAGTACTTTTGTCATGGGAATCATGGCTACTACGAAGAGTAGTGGGGACAGTGAGTCGCCCTGGAAGATCCCTCTCCTGATGTTAACCTCTGCTAGTCTTATTCCAGAGCTTGTAAGTATTGTATTCCAGTTGCGGATTGTGTTTTTTGAGGAAGCTGATGGTGATTTCCTTTGCCCCATATATTTTCAGGCATTCTATTAGCCATGTGTGTGGTATCATGTCGAAAGCTTTCTTATAGTCTATCCATGCCATGCTTAGGTTGGTTTTCCTTCTCCTACTGTTCTTCATTACCATTTTGTCTATCAGGAGCTGGTCTTTTGTGCCCCTACACTTCCTTCTGAAGCCTTTCTGTTGGTGGGGGATGGTGTTTGTGTCCTCTAGGTAGTTGTATGCCTTTCACTGATGATACCTGTTAGTAACTTCCATATTATTGGTAGGCAGGTGATAGGCCTGAAGTTACTGGCTATATTTCCCTAACTCTTTTCTTTTTGTACAAAGGATGTTCTTCCTGTGGTCATCCATTTGGGTGCTTGGTGATTTGAGATACAATGCTGGAGTTGTTTCTGCTATTCGTGGGTGTAGGGCCTTGAAGTTTTTTGGAGCCCGTATCCATGGACTTCATCGGGACCTGTGGCTTTCCACTTTGACATTTTCTTTAGTTGGTGTCTGACTGTGTCTGTCGTGATCTCTGTGAATCTTTGTTTTATTCTCCCTGTTTCTTCTTCCCTTCCGACTTCCTGGAGCCATGTTGCATGTTTTGTTGTGTGATACGGATTGCTCCATATGTTTTCCCAAAGTCCTTTACTTGGTTCGGCTTCAGGAATTTCTGGGTGGTTGTCTTCCCCTCTTAGTTGGCTGTATAGTCTTTTCTGGTTGGTTCCGAATAGTTTGTTCTGTTGGTATCCCTTATTCCTGTTCATGTACCGTTGGATCTTATGTGCTTTGGCCTTAAGCCTCTGTTTTACATCTTCTATTGTGTTGTTTTAGTCCCCTCTCTTGTACTTTGTATTTCTCGTTGAGTTTCCTCCCTTGTTTTCTTGCTTCTTAGCCTTTTTTTTCTGCCATCTCTTTCAGTTTACTCAAGTCAGATCTCATCACCATGATTTGCTTTTCCAGGCGCCTTTTCCAAGGAGGTTGCTGTTTTAGTTTCTGTTGGGTTGGTTGTGCTGGTGGTGTTGGTGTTCGAATCCCAATCAGTTCTGCTACTAATCTTGCTCCTGCATATGTCAAGTTATTTGTTTCTGTGATACTGGTGGTGTGTATTATGCCCATTATTTCATTGACCTCACTTGTTTTCTCCCTTAATTTCTTGGTGTTGTAGGCTTTCATGGAGGGGATCTTTGTTCTCTCTGTATCTGGGTCCATCCATTGTCTAATCTTTTCTACCCATTCCGTCCTCTCTGTTACTTCGTCGGTGTTTCTTCGTGTGTCGTTGTTTGATACCTCATCCTCCCTGTCGTCTTCTGTGGCATCGTCTCTCAGTTCGTCTTCGTGTAATTCGTTGTCGTATGACATTTGCCTTTCCAGTTCTTTTCTTTCTTTGTTGGGGAGAGCCAGTTCTTTTTCTTTATGTTCCTTACTTGGTCTGCCAGCCTCTGCTCTGTTTGGAGGGTGTTATTCCTCTCATTCCAGATGTTGACCAATCTTCTTCTATTATCCTCTCTCCGTCGGGTTGCTTCTGATGTAGCATCTCCATATTCCTTATTTTCTTCTCTTGTCCATTTCTTCCTTTTTGCCTCTTTATTATTATTATTATTATTATTTTTTTTTTTTTACTTTATCACAGTCCTCCAATTCGACTGGGTGGTATTTATAGTGTGGGGTTCCGGGTTGCATCCTGCCTCCTTAGGAGTCCCATCACTTTCCTTACTATGTGTGCCGTTTCTAGGATCACACTCTTCTGCATGAGTCCTGGAGAGGCTACCTTCAGCCTCTAGTTTTTTCTATATTCCTTTTTCAGGGATCTTGGGAATCCGTGCTTAGTGCTCCTATGATTATGGGTACGATTTCCACTGGCATCCCATCCCATATCCTTCTTATTTCTATTTTCAGATCTTGATACTTATCCATTTTTTTCCCTCTCTTTCTCTTCAACTCTGGTGTCCCATGGTATTGCGACATCAATGAGTGATACTTTTCTTCTTGACTTTGTCAATCAACGTCACGTCAGGTCTGTTTGCACGTATCACCCTATCCGTTCTGATACCATAGTCCCAGAGGATCTTTGCCTGATCGTTTTTCTATCACTCCCTCAGGTTGGTGCTCGTACCCACTTATTACTGCAAGGTAGCTGATGTTTCTTGCACAGGCTCCAGTGGAGGGCTTTTGCCACTGAATCATGCCTCTTTTTGTACTGGTTCTGTGCAAGTGCCGAGCATTCACTTTCTATGTGGTTTATGGTTTCATTTTTCATATTGCACTTCCTACATATGGGAGAGATGTTATTTCCGTCTATCGTTCTTTGAACATATCTGGTTCTTAGGGCCTGATCTTGCCGCTGTTATCATTCCTTCAGTTTCCTTCTTTAGCTCTCCCTCTGTAGCCATTGCCAATTGTCATCGCTGGCTAGTTTTTTTTTAGTCTGTCTCATGTATTGTCCGTGCATTGGTTTGTTGTGCCAGTCCTCTGTTCTGTCTGTCATTCTCCTGTCTCTGTATATTTCTGGGTCGGGTCTTGTCTACTTTTATTAGTCCTTCTTCCCATGCACTCTTTAGCCACTCGTCTTCACTGGTTTTCAGATATTGCCCCAGTGCTCTGTTGACGCAGTCCTCTATACTTAGTAGTCCTCTCCCCTCCTTCCTTTCGTGTTATGTATAGTCTGTTCCGTATTTGCTCTTGGGTGTAGTGCTTTGTGTATTGTCATATGTTTCCTGGTTTTCTGATCTATGCTGCGGAGTTCTGCCTTCGTCCATTTCCGACTATTCCTGCGCTGTATCTGATTACTGGCACTGCCCATGTGTTTATGGCTTTTATCGTATTTCCGGCGTTGAGTTTTGACTTGAGTATCGCCTTGAGTCTCTGCATATATTCTTTCCTGATCGTGTCCTTCATCTCTTGGTGTTTTATATCCCCTCCTTCCATTATTCCCAGGTATTTGTATCCTGTCTCATCTAGTGTTTGATGTTGCTCCCCATCTGGTAGCTTTATCCCTTCAGTTCTCGTTACTTTGCCTTTTATTAGTTATTCTTATTATTATTATTATTATTATTATTATTATTATTAGAGAATGGTTCTATTGAGCGAGTTTATTTCATATATTGTTTTTTTTATTTTTTCATATAAAAAATAAGAAAAAATTAGAAAGATATATATAATTACTCTTAATCGTGACATTCTCTTTAACAGTATTTGCCTAAAAGTGGGTCTTTTACCATTTATTATTATTATTATTATTATTATTATTATTATTATTATTATTATTATTATTATTATTATTATTATTATTTTATTATTATTTTATTATTATTTGGGAGGATACCTTCTGTTAGGGCAATAGAGTTGAAAATAGAATATATAGTCTTCTCTATTCTTCTTGATATAAAAGATTGTAAGACGACTAGAGAGGACTACTATACGATTTGAATTCCATAAAAGATGAACCCCTATTCATATGAAACAAGCGTACAGGGTCCATGAGCTTGAAATTCAAGCTTCCAAAGAATATTAAGGTGTTTGTTTGAGAAAGTTTCAGAGGTTAATCAATAATTATTATTATTATGATGATTATTATTATTATTATTTTTTTTTTTTTTTTTTTTTTTTTTTTTTGCTCTATCACAGTCCTCCAATTCGACTGGGTGGTATTTATAGTGTGGGGTTCCGGGTTGCATCCTGCCTCCTTAGGAGTCCATCACTCTTCTTACTATGTGCGCCGTTTCTAGGATCACACTCTTTTGCATGAGTCCTGGAGCTACTTCAGCCTCTAGTTTTTCTAGATTCTTTTTCAGGGAACTTGGGATCGTGCCTAGTGTTCCTTTGGTTATGGGTACAATTTCCACTGGCATATCCATATCCTTCTTATTTCTATTTTTCGATCTTGATATTATCCATGTTTTGTCCCTCTCTCTCTTCAAACTCTGGTGTCCCATGGTATTGCGACATCAATGAGTGATACTTTCTTCTTGACTTTGTCAATCAACATCACGTCTGGTCTATTTGCACATATCACCCTATCTGTTCTGATACCATAGTCCCAGAGGATCTTTGCCTGATCGTTTTCTATCACTCCTTCAGGTTGGTGCTCGTACCACTTATTACTGCAAGGTAGCTGATGTTTCTTGCACAGTGCTCCAGTGGAGGGTTTTTGCCACTGATCATGCCTCTTTTGTACTGGTTTCTGTGCAAGTGCCGGACAATCGCTTGCTATGTGGTTTATGGTTTCATTTTTCGTATTGTACTTCCTACATATGGAGAGATGTTATTTCCGTCTATCGTTCTTTGAACATATCTGGTTCTTAGGGCCTGTTCTTGTGCCGCTGTTATCATTCCTTCAGTTTCCTTCTTTTGCTCTCCCCTTTGTAGCCATTGCCATGTGTCATCGCTGGCTAGTTCTTTAGACTGTCTCATGTATTGTCCGTGCATTGGTTTGTTGTGCCAGTACTCTGTTCTGTCTGTCATTCTCCTGTCTCTGTATATTTCTGGGTCTTCGTCTACTTTTATTAGTCCTTCTTCCATGCACTCTTTAGCCACTCGTCTTCACTGGTTTTCAGATATTGCCCCAGTGCTCTGTCTCGATGTTGACGCAGTCCTCTATACTTAGTAGTCCTCTCCCTCCTTCCTTTCGTGTTATGTATAGTCTGTCCGTATTTGCTCTTGGGTGTAGTGCTTTGTGTATTGTCATATGTTTCCTGGTTTTCTGATCTATGCTGCGGAGTTCTGCCTTCGTCCATTCCTCTATTCCTGTGCTGTATCTGATTACTGGCACTGCCCATGTGTTTATGGCTTTTATATATTTCTGCCGTTGAGGTTTGACTTGAGTATCGCCTTGAGTCTCTGCATATATTCTTTCCTGATCGTGTCCTTCATCTCTTGGTGTTTTATATCCCCTCCTTTCATTATTCCCAGGTATTTGTATCCAGCCTCATCTATGTGACTGATGTTGCCTCCATCTGGTAGCTTTATCCTTTCAGTTCTTGTTACTTTGCCTTTTGTATGTTGACTAAGGCCGCATTTTTCTATTCCAAACTCCATCCTGATGTCCCCAGATACAATCCTTACAGTCTGGATTAGGGTATTTATTTCCTTGATGCTCTTACCATACAGCTTGATGTCGTCCATGTACATCAGATGGTTAATTCTGCTGCCTCTTTTCTTGAGTTGGTACCCGGCATCCATCTTCCTGTAGTACTTTTGTTGTGGGAATCATGGCTACTACGAAGAGTAGTGGGGACAGTGAGTGCCGCCCTGGAAGATCCCTCTCCTGATATTAACCTCTGCAGTCTTATTCCAGAGCTTGTAAGTATGCATTCCAGTTGCGGATTGTATTTTTTGAGGAAGCTGATGGTGTTTCCTCTGCCCCATATATTCAGGCATTCTATTAGCCATGTGTGTGGTATCAATGTCGAAGGCTTTCTTATAGTCTATCCATGCCATGCTTAGGTTGGTTTTCCTTCTCCTACTGTTCTTCATTATCATTTTGTCTATCAGGAGCTGGTCTTTTGTGCCCTACACTTCCTTCTGAGCCTTTCTGTTGGTGGGGGATGGTGTTTGTCTCTCTAGGTAGTTACTGATGATACCTGTTTAGTACTTCCACATTATTGGTAGGCAGTGATAGGCCTGTAGTTACTGGCTATATTTCCCTTCTCTGTCTTTTTGTACTAAGGATGTCCTTCCTGTGGTCATCCATTTGGGTGCATGGTGATTTGAGATACAATGCTGGAGTTGTTCTGCTATTCGTGGGTGTAGGGCCTTGAAGTTTTTGAGCCAGTATTCATGGGACTTCACCGAGACCTGGAGCTTTCCAGTTTGGTATTTTCTTTAGTGGTGTCTAACTGTGTCTGTCTTGATCTCTGCAAATCTTTGTTTTATTCTCCCTGTTTCTTCTTCCTTAACTTCCTGGAGCCATGTTGCATGTTTGTTGTGTGATTACTGGATTGCTCCATATGTTTTCCCAAAGTCTCTTACTTGGTTCGGCTTTAGGAATTTCTTTGGTGGTTGTCTTCCCCTCTTAGTTGGCTGTATAGTCTTTTCTGGTTGGTTCCGAATAGTTTGTTCTGTTGGTATCCCTTATTCCTGTTCCTGTACCTTTGGATCTTATGTGCTTTGGCCTTAAGCCTCTGTTTTACATCTTCTATTGTGTTGATTAGTCCCCTCTCTTGTACTTTGTATTTCTCGTTGAGTTCCTCCTTGTTTTCTTGCTTCTAGCCTTTTTTCTGCCATCTCTTTCAGTTTACTCAAGTCAGATCTCATCACCATGATTTGCTTTTCCAGGCGCTTTTCCAAGGAGGTTGCTGCTTTAGTTTCTGTGGGTTGGTTGTGCTGGTGGTGTTGGTGTTTGTATCCCTATCAGTTCTGCTACTAATCTTGCTCCTGCATATGTCAAGTTATTTTTTTCTGTGATACTGGTGGTGTGTATTATGCCCATTATTTCATTGACCTCACTTGTTTTCTCCCTTAATTTCTTGGTGTTGTAGCTTTCATGGAGGGGGATCTTTTGTTCTCTCTGTATCTGGCTCCATCCATTGTCTAATCTTTTCTAACCATTCCGTCCTCTCTGTTACTTCGTGTTTCTTCGTGTGTCGTTGTTTGATACCTCATCATCCCTGTTGTCTTCTGTGGCATCGTCTCTCAGTTTGTCTTCGTGTAATTCGTTGTCGTATGACATTTCCCTCTCCAGTTCTTTTCTTTCTGTTGGGGAGAAGCCAGTTCTTTTTCTTTATGTTCCTTACTTGGTCTGCCAGCCTCTGCTCTGTTTGGGGGGTGTTATTCCTCTCATTCCAGATGTTGACCAATATCTTCTCTCCGTCGGGTTTGCTTCTGATGTAGCATCTCCATATTTCCTTATTTTCTTCTCTTGTCCATTTCTTCTTTAGGTTTGCTTCTATAGCTCCAATCTCAGGCTGTTACCAATAAATCCACGCGGAAGCTCTCCTCAATAAATAAGCAGGCCTAAACATTTATTTATTTATTTATTTTTATTTATTTATTTATTTTTATTTATTTATTTATTTTTATCTATTTATTTTTTTTTTTATTTATTTTTATGGTTACTGTTGTTGTGGTGGTCAGTTGCTGGATGACGACCTCCAAGGACCTGACCGTCTTCCCCTTCAATTGGGCTGAATACCTGGCTGCCGGAGGAAGCTCCTCTGTTGCCAGAGTTCCATTTACGTCGTTGTCGTTTAATCCTTCATTTCCTTCCATCATTGCTGAGTTTTGTTATTTGACCCATAGCTGGACCCTACCCATCAGGAATAGGGTACATTATTATTATTATTATATTATTATTATTATTATTATTATTATTATTATTATTATTATTATTATTGTTATTATTATTAAGGAGGAGACCTATTGAGAGCATTACCGTTGAAAAATATACCTGTTTCTACTCTATTCAATTTGCATAGAGTCTTCTCTATTCGGTTGAAATTTGGTTAAATTCTCGTTTAATGTTTGCAGCTGCAGTCCAGGATGACCAATACTGTGAGAGTAGTTAAGTAGCATAAATACTGAGAAAGATCCACCAACCTATTTATTGCCTTGAAAGAAAAGGGGTTGAAACAGCTTTCTTAATAAATGAAAGAAGGCCGTCTGTAACTGAATACAAGGCATAAAGAAACCTTCATTTATATATCTCTTATCAAATGCGATGCTGAACTTAAACATTCTGAAAATTAATGTATGTATAGGAGGCTGTTCGACAGCTCTCGCCAGTCATGCGATTGGTGGAGACCCTTTGAAAACCAAAGTCAATCCGTTATATACTTTCGACATTCGAGATCTGAGGAAACTCGATCACTCTATTACCATACAGATATATAGGATCTGACATAGGGGACACTTGCAAATCCCAATGCATATCAATCGCGTATTGCCAATGATGTCATGGGGTTAATGTCTTCGTGCGTATGTATATAGGCAATGCATACGCGATGCCAGACCTGCCATCCAGAACCCTGATGGGTTTGATGACGTGTACGTTAAATTTGGTATGAAACTATACGTTTTTAACCTTCAGAATTTAGATAGTATATTGGATCAGATGTCAGAAGAGGAAATATGGTTTTGCATCAGTGGAAATAGAATTCCTTTTTCAGTGTAAATCGTTTTCATCAATTACAAAAACAAAGGCTTCACGGGTCTTTTATCAATGAGATTTAAAAAATGAAAATCCCCCCCCCCCCTTATCTCTCTCTCTCGCCTTTAAGCCAGTCATTTCAGTGATCATTGATGCATTTTGCCTTAGTTGATGTGATGGTAATTGCTTCATAGCAAGGGAAGTTAAAGGAAAGGAGAACGCATTTTCGAGAAGTTCGGCAGTAAGGACGCTTTCGTGCCCGTGTTGGAGGCGCCCTTTTCTCGCGGCTGTTCTGGAATCGTCGGGCGTGTTGTGGAGCGCAAACACGCGCCAATGTGTCGGGAGAAATGCCGCGTTTTCTGATGCAATACCTCGTCTAGACTCATCTAGGGAGTCCTAGTAAACTCGGGAGTCTGTGACGCTCGCCGTAGGCCCCGCCCCCAAAATGCCGTATAAATATGACGGAGGAAGTAGCAGCGGGAGGAGGAGATATAGGGAGATCGTAAGAGAGAGATTTCCAGTTAGTCACAGAGAGATATCCTCAGTAAGAGCCACAGATCAGATTATCAGTGAGAGATCAGCAGCTGCAGAGATCTTCCGAGAGAGATGAGAGAAAAAGGAACCGACGAAGGATCATCAGAAGAGTTGTTCGAGAGTTGGTTGGATATTGGTCTAGTCGTCTTCAGGTGTGGACGGCCGAGTTGTCTCTACGTTGAGCAGACTTCGGAGAAGAAAAGGGAGGAGTTCCTGCCTTACGAATAGACTATTTTCTGCAATACGGAGTCAAGAGGACGTCTGCAATTGCCGCTCTACTTTTATGAAGCCATCTCTTCGAAGGGCCAAACTGATTAGCAAGTATTCGAATTGCCTCACTGTTTCCCCCAGTTCATGCAGTGTAAGATTCTATCTTTTTATGTAAATAGGAGATACCATTCTGCATTTACCTTTGTTAGTAAGCTTGTAAATAAACTTTTGTTGTGTTAGTGTTTCTTTCTATATTCGTATCCCTTGTTTTAACTAACTGTTGGTGTTGAAATATTTTTATTTTTTTATTTTATTTCATATCGAACCTGAAGCGGACCTCTCTCAGAGGCCGTAACACTGTGTCGATCCTGGCCAGGATATTTCGACACCGTAACAGTTCATCATATATTCAAGTCAGAATTTATATTACTATATATCCAACCTGGTACGTGACGTAATTGCTTTATTCATATTTATTAAGAATATATGATTATTATTTGACGGATTTTCTAAATTTCGCAAAGAGAAGAACAGCCAGCCAATAGAGGCCCTTGCGTGGTTACAAAAGTGAGTACAATTATATGACCAATACCCTAGGGCATCGTTTTCTGTAATAGAAATGTAATAGAAAACCAATAATAAGTATTCAAGATGTGAAAAAAAGTATTAAAGAAAGAGAGGGAGAGAGAAAATAAATGGATAAAAGGGTTGCTGAGAAAGGTGCCAAAATTGGAGGACATAATCTCTTTCAGGGAAGCTATTTCAACCTAGAGGTGCTCACCAATCGTAAAGCAACTGGGCGTATGGGCGTAGGTGGGGGTGGGGGTGGGCGATTGAGCATGATAGCTTTGAGTCAGCACCCGTTCATATGATGGTGTCATCCAACGCTGTCACGTCAGTATCCAGAAGAATTGAGATCATAGGACACGCGATTTGTCTCTTTTTCCTTTAAGGGGCTCAGTCGGGGGAATTCCCTCCAGCGTTCTCAGTAGCGAAAGGAGGGATTTATGTCACCAGTGATCTTCGAAATGTAGAAAATTACTTAACCCTCTTTGTTTGCCATAGTAGTTGTCTTGAATATGAGTAGTTTTACCCATTGGGAGTCAAATTCTAACCAGAATATCGTTATTAATTTGTTTAATTATTGATTATTTTTAAATTGGCAACGTGAGATTCTCTTCTTCTGTATTTCCATTCATTTTGGCCTCCTTACTTTAT
>NC_087211.1:467501-480001 GCF_015104395.2 Macrobrachium nipponense | reverse complement strand
AATGGTTTGAAGTGAGAATAGAAAGGTTTGAAGTGAGAGTAGAAAGGTATGAAAGGTGGAGTAGAAAGGTTTGAAAGGTGATATATGAGGGAAACCTCGCGGTTGCTCTGTGAACCAATTGTTAGGAAAACCAATTTACTTTGTTATGTAGCAGAAAAGTCTGTATTATATTTCCTGACCTCTCTCTCTCTCTCTCTCTCTCTCTCTCTCTCTCTCTCTCTCTCTCTCTCTCACAGACATTTTATGCCACTCTTTTGCCAGAAAAAAAAACATTGTACAAAAAAAACCTTCCTCCTCAGACAGGAGCAGCACTCAGCGGAATACATGTGTTTTTCACCGAGTATATATATATATATATATATATATATATATTATATATATATATATATATATATATATTATATATATATACATATATATATATATATATATATATTATATATATATTGTCTTTCCTATAATAAAAAGGGAAAACTTCAGAGGTCTTTTTTTTTTTGCCTTCAAAATGAAAATCATACTAAGGGTTTTGTCATATTTCTGTAAATTTTGGAACAGCAAACTCTACTATAGCGAATAATTATGTATCCTTGTTGAAAGGAATATGAAGCTTTTTAAGACATTTTTATTTGTTTAGTAAATTGCTGATTATGAGGAATTATTATAATAGATATGAATCGTCATTTGCATGAAATTAGAGTTTATCTTTCCCTTATTTTTTTTAGCAATGTAACCAGTAATTAAGGGTTCAAGATTCCTTATAACGTCTGTTATTGATTGTTAGGTAGTACACTCAATGTTAATTCTCTCTCTCTCTCTCTCTCTCTCTCCTACCAGTTACGATTCTCACACAGTGCTTCTACCTCTCATACTACAAATACCAACGAGAGGGAAAATATATATTTTTTCTCCGGAAGTAAAGTAATGTGTAACCATTATTTTTGAAGTATCCACACTCAAGAAATAAGTTATTCAAATGATTAAATGAATAAGCGAAAATAATGACGGGACAAAGCGATATCACTCCGAAATCGTGTCAGGGAAAGAGAAGCCTTTTGAGTTATTATTTTATCCCCATTGATTCATTTCACTTTTTATTTCCCTGATAGAATCACACAACAAAAAATAACAGAAGGAAAAACTAACGCGATTTCATCTTTCATAAACTCCAGTAGCATCAAAGAGTCAGCCTTCTCCAGTCTTTGATCCTTTGAATGCTTTCTCACGCGAAAACTCTCAACATTCAGAAGAGCCTTTTCGAGCGATTAAAAAAAAAAACTCATAATAATCATAATCTTCAGCAAAGCGAATCGGTTCTTTCATGACTCCCTCCGAGGGAGGTCATGTTTTAATTCCGCTTCATGGTAAACGAATCACATCTGGAATGAGATGAATCTTGAGAGCTCTGCTCTGCGTTTATTGTGCCCTTGAGAGAGAGAGAGAGAGAGAGAGAGAGAGAGAGAGAGTCGCCTTTTATAATCCTCGAGTTATTATTTCTTTTGGGCGAGATATGTGTTTCTTTAGAACGATAGTGAAACATATAGGCTGGTGTATCAATTTATGCAGCACCTTATTACTGTATTTAACCTTCTTATCTAAGGTCTGAATATTCGCAGGAGGCTTGGATTCATCATATTTAATCTTCAATGATTACGTACACAATCTAGACACCTGTGAGGTGCCTTGCTATCCTTAAAAACAACGATAATAATAATATACTTAATCCCCAACTAGAATATTTTAAACAGCAAACCGAAATCTGGAAGAAGTGTTGTTTCTCATTCTTCAGACCCCAAGTCATATGATACAGAAATTTTTGGGAAATCAAGAGGAAATCAAGAGGGTAATATGAGACTGTTATGGCAACAAAAGTAGATTTGACAAACTTATAAGTTTCCGCACAGGGACAACGTCAAGATGAAATCACGTGATACAAACATAACAGCAAAATGCGTTCATGCAATAAAACCATTTAGACTGCAGGGAATTCTAATTCAGATACCTACTGAAGTAAGCTGCCTCTATATTGGATAATCCAAAAATTATCTCTCGAAATTAGTAAAATTTACCAGTACTACCTAAAATCTCATCTCTCTCTCTCTCTCTCTCTCTCTCTCTCTCTCTCTCTCTCTCTCTCTCTCTCTCTCTCTCTCTCATTTTGAAGGCAAATGGCACTTCCGCTCATTTTATTCAAGGACTTTTTTCCTTTCGTGTTTTTATTGGCAGGACAGTTTCACGCTCTGTGCTCAAATGGAAGCTCAAAAGGACAAGAAATTAGAGAGAGAGAGAGAGAGAGAGAGAGAGAGAGAGAGAGAGAGAGAGAGAGAGAGAGAGAGAGAGAGAGAGGGGGGGGGGGGTGGTCGGTAAATGAAAGGGCGTCTTGAATTAATGAAAAAGCATCTTGAGTGATTGGTGGAACTTTGCTGAATAGACGTGAATGGTATTGGTGTGTTTTTTTTTTTATCACAAATTTCAATACGAATGGAATAACTTTATAGGTTATTCTTTGCTTGCTTTTATTATTTTTAATAACCACTGTACCTTACAGCATCTCTTATGCATCCTCGTGGGAAAAAAAAGGGGTACAAAAGAAATCTTCATTTTGGCCGTCCGCTAATTAAGAAGCATCAGATCCAGAGATTAGGCCTATTGGCGATGAGCCCCGTGGTAGGCCAATTTCAATTTCAAATTTCAGAGGACAAAATGCTATTTAGCAATTTGGAATCGAATGGAGGGTTAATTTTCTTATGCCTCTTTATTTTATGTGATCGAAAATTTTCAATTTTATTCCATAAATACTTTCTAGTTAGACAGTACCATTTAATGTATGATCATTATTACAAATTATTTTGCTTCATTGAACTTACATAATGCCATGGATGTGTTTATATAGATCAGATAAGAAGGACATGGCGTAGTTTTCTTTTTTCAGTAGTGGAATTCTTTCATTGGTTCTTAAAGTTAACGGCAGTTGTCTTAAGTTCATGACTGCCTGGAGGTAAACATATGACGCAATACTGGATTTCCAGGTGAAAAACAACAGAGCGATTAGACGAGATTTAACATTCCAACTTTAGCTCATTTGACCAAAAAAGAAAGAAAGAAAGAAAAAGACAGCGAAAGGTAAATGGTGATTGAATGAATATAGCCAAGTTCGTAAGAGGTGAAGAATTCATATTCTTGAAGAGAGAGAGAGAGAGAGAGAGAGAGAGAGAGAGAGAGAGAGGTGGGCGGGTTGGGGCGGTGAAGTGTTGTGTGGTAGGGAATAGCATGACAGTTCCCAAGGCTGGTGTGTGTGACAGTAAATTAAGCTATGTATTATATTAGGGAGAAGGACGAGAGGACAAACTGAAATTTATGGCTCAAGAAAAGTAAGGCCAACATTCCCTGGAGGCTTTACGCACTTGTGTTAGCAGTACGACTGAGGAATTCTAAAGAGAGAGAGAGAGAGAGAGAGAGAGAGAGAGAGAGAGAGAGAGAGAGAGAGAGAGAGAGAGAGAGAGAGAGAGAGAGAGAGATTGTGTAGTAGAGATTTGGTTACAACGGCAGCTCAAGTTTCTCAGTCAGGTACCGAGAATAAATTGCTGAGACATATAACTGATGGAAAGAAGGGTATGGGAGATCTATTTGTAACTAGAACAGGTAATTTTGGGAACGGTTCTTAGTACTATATATGTATATGTATATATATATATAAAAAATATATATATATATATATATATATATATATATATATAGTATATATATAGATATATATATATAATATGTAATGGGGGGATTCCCCCCCCCATCCCCATTATTCATCAGGTAAGCGTGTTGCACGAAACAGAAGGCAAACCAACACACAGCATTACACACTCTCTCTCTCTCTCTCTCTCTCTCTCTCTCTAGGAAAATCTCTATCTCTCTCTCCTCTCCTCTCTCTCTCTCTCTCTCTTCTCTCTCGCTCCAAGGAATCTCTCTCTCTCTCTAGCACCGATACCTCTCTCTCTCTCTCCACCTCTTTCTCTCCATTCTAACAGGTAATGAAAATGAGAGAGTCGCATCATAACATTAACATTTATTAACAATGAATAAATAATGGGTAATCAATCAAGTAATCAAGTCTTACAGACTAACTCAAAATACCCCGAATAGTAAAATGTCTAGTCACCAAAAAAGTCTACACCCATCTGGGAACCCTTTGTCCCCCTCCATTCCAGAATCGCCTGTTTCAAAGATACATAACACACCCCGGTAAGTACACACTCAAGATTAACAATCAATAACTAAATATTGGATATTATCATAAAAAATGTCAAACAGATAATAAGCCAGCCTTCGGCTAAAACACTTCAACACTCACCCAAGCAACCGGAACACTTAAACACAGTTAATAAAAACTCCCCGGCGAACACCACGGCATCTTGCCTTTGTCTCCAAGATCCTTTATCAAAATCCTCCCATAGACTTGCGTATGAAACTATTAAAGGGAAGAGGCACACACGCACATACGAACACACAGTTCGTTAGTGCCTTGCAACACTAATTGCATCCAGTTTCACAAAGGCACTTTGAGAAGAGTTCATAAACTGCCGTGCATTGACTTGTTGAACTAAGCATTTTTATCTCACGCCATCCCCAGAATACTCATTCATCAGCTACTCTCAGGTCGTTGCTTCTCACTGTTCTCCACATTCCATAGGTCACAGAGAACACACAGACAAATATTATCAATCAAAAACCCTAGGCCTTACATATATATAACGGTCAAATCCAATCCCACACTCAACACCAAAAGACATTTCTGCATCTGTGCAACAAAACAGCTCCTTAAAAAAGGGCTAAAGTGGATGCTCATTAACTTGAGCATATTACGGATCACCACAAGGTCCACAGAATACCTTTTCGCAGCCCCGGCTTTTGGAGAGAAGCAGATACCGGCCAAAGCACACTATAAATAGTTCCATATCAAGCAAAAACTTATAATCTTTCTCGTCAGGCCTCCTCATCTCCTTCTACAGTTGAGACAAAAGCTCTTCATTTGGGGCGAAAGGATCCTTTTGCAGGACTCATCTGATATTTACGTTCCAGGTAAATCCTCTCGAGTCTCTTCCTACCCCCTTTTTAACTTCCTCCTCTGCCTCTCTCGCGTTTTAAGGGCTGTTTCTTTCGTCCTCCACATCGCTCGGTCGTGTTCTTTGCATTCCGGTGCCTTCAGTGCAGGAGGGAGTCAGGTGAAAGGAAGCAGAGGCCCTTTCATGGCTCTTTTGCACTTGCATGTCCCGTCCACTCGACGTCTGAATGGCAGCCACTTTGTGGAGAGAGAAAAAAAAAGATGGCATTGAAATATTTAATTCTCCTATTGCGATTACCAAGGTGCTTGAAAGCGTATTTTTGTGGGGGTTGGGGGGAAGGGAGGGGGGTGGGGGGCGCTTAGGGGCGGATGGATTTAGGGGTTGAGTGGGAGTGGGTACATCATACCTTTTCTGGTAAGTGCCTGGGTAGTGCCAAATGTATGATGATGCCTAAATCTATTATCTTATTCTAAGTCCAGTAAATCTCATGACTGGACTCTATGATTATCCCTTACTATAGAATTTGAAAGTTACGTAAACTTTAAATAATTAGGTAGGTTCCATTAGCGGATCACAAAAAAAAGAGAGAAAAATTCTTTGACAAAAACGACACGTAATTTTGCTTTCACATGAATACAATTCACAAATTAATCGACAGTGAAAGTTTTAATCTCTCTCTCTCTCTCTCTCTCTCTCTCTCTCTCTACTTTATATTAAATCCGTATAACAGGTCTTAATTCTCTCTGGTTCGATATTCTCTCTCCCTCTTTCTCTTGCTCGATATATATATATATATATATATATATATATATATATATATATATATATATATATATATATATATATATATATATATATTTATATTTTCTTTCGTCTTTTCTTTCAGTTAATAATAATTTTTGTTGGGAAAATTAATTTGTGTAAAAGTCATGATATTAAATTGTATATGCTCCCAAGTTGTTTTCAAAAATGTACTGTTTTCTGGAAGAATCACTTGTTTACTGCGGGTATCCTCCAAGGTGTGGCTAGCCTATGACGATTCCTCCTTTCTGTAGAGTGAAAATTGCCCTTATGGCTAATGTGGTAGTGTCAGTTTTGTATATTAAGCCTTCTTTTGACATGGTGGTTGTTCTTTGTAAAATCAGTGTGCCTCAGTAAAGGGTCAGAATAGGACCGAAAGTACTCGGCTATCTCGCTTTTTTCATTTATTCCTTCCTGGCAAAAAAACCTTTATTTACACATAGCATCACGTTTTATATACTTCGTGATCAAGTTATTCATATATATATATATATATATATATATATATATATATATATATATATATATATATATATATATATATATATATATATATATATATGTGTGTACATATATAGAATTTATTTATTTATATATTTATTTATTTATATAATAAAACATACATACATACATACATACATACATCCATACATACATAGAGAGAGAAAGATGGATATTGTTATGAAATAAGAATTTCCTTCTTTTCAATAGCCATTGCCCATGGAATCTTTGATTGCTGGAAAAAAAATACGAGAAAGTATGACACAGCAAAAGAAAGGAGAAAAGAGACATTAATAAAGAAAACCAATTCCTTCGGTCAACATTCCTGTGCAAAAGGAATTATTGAAAGTGAAAACAAAACCCAGTTTAGGGAAAACTTGAAAGTCTTTTCAATCTGTATATATTGTATAGAAGTCCGGGACTCTGGGGAACCTTAGAGCACGCCTTCCCGCCAGATGGAAACTGAAGGAAGGCGAAAGCCTCGCGTGGACGAGATGAAGCCTAAGGGAAGCCGTAAAGGGGAATAGACGGTAATAAGGCGGTCATAGGAAGCTTCACGGTAGACGGAATCTCTGTCTTGGGAATGATTAGCTCCAGAAGGTGGAAAGTAAGACGCTGGACGGAATCGCTTTACTGCAATTGCCATTTTGATTCTCTCTCTCTCTCTCTCTCTCTCTCTCTCTCTCTCTCTCTCTCTCTCTCTCTCTCTGGTCTAGATGGGAAAGCATAGAACTAGAACGTGAAAGTTGAAGTTAAACTCTCTCTCTCTCTCTCTCATGTAGATGGGAACCATAGAGCTATGACGTGAAAGTTGAAGTAAAATTCTCTCTCTCTCTCTCTCTCTCTCTCTCTCTCTCTCTCTCTCTCTCTCTCTCTTCCCTAGCCGTGCTTTGCATTTCCATTATCGAAGACGGTACCCGTGGGTCTAAATTCCATTAAAAGCCTCGCCAGAAAGCATGAAAAAGTATCTATGTATATACTCAGCAAAACAGTATGAACGTATTTACCTCATATCAGATTCGAAACAAAAGGACGTTCAATATAGTGAAACGTAAACTAATATTTTAGAAAATCTTTTATATTGAATGATAAAAACAGCGTTGAGTGTCCCTGGAAAATGCCACTTATTTTAATTAAAGTGTTGTAGATATGAATCATATTCATGGCAGGTGTACCATGACTAGAAAGTCTTGGTGAATTCATGTATTAGAGTTTCTGGAGAGTTGAATATGACTTTAAATTGAGGACACATTCCTCCCGTATGGCAATACAGACTTCTTACCTTTCACCCTCCCTTGGAAATAACACACGAATCATATCGCTTCAGCGACCCCGACCATAAAAGGAAATTGAGAGATATTGAGCAATCTATAAGAAGTATATTAAGCTTCATATACACGAAGGAAATTTTGACACGCGATCCGCGGAAACACGCAAACAGGCACACAAATGTAATTGGCGCGTTTTTAATGCATTAGGTTTATTTAATGGTATGACTGCATCATCGAGGTTCCATTGTGATACGAGGAAGAGTGCACCAGTTTCAGCGTGATAATATTTATTTGTCTATATATATATATATATATATATTATATATATATATATATATATATATATATATATTATATATAGTATATATATATATATATATATATATATATATATATATATATATAATATATATATATATATACATACATACACATACATACTTACATATATATCATTTAGGTTTTGAAAACCAAATCTGGTAAAAGCTACATGATAATTATTTTAAAACGGTCAACACATTTTTTAAAGTGTATTTGAATAGATGGTGTACGGATTAACTTCTAAACAATAAACTAAGATTTAACTTTATAATTACTGAAAAAATAACTACTAGTTTACAATTCATGCTCCTATTTCGTAAATTGTATCGAATTTAATAGTTTTAAA
The DNA here is from genome assembly GCF_015104395.2 of Macrobrachium nipponense. Classification (NCBI taxonomy): domain Eukaryota; kingdom Metazoa; phylum Arthropoda; class Malacostraca; order Decapoda; family Palaemonidae; genus Macrobrachium; species Macrobrachium nipponense. Next base: position 471,707 of record NC_087211.1, on the reverse strand, counting down.
TTGTTAGACGACACGCACATAAACGATAGGGAAAAACATGTATAGAAACTGATGTAAAGTTCTTATGAATGTAATCGTTTTTTTTTTTAAATTCAACGCGTTATTTTTGACTTCCGGTTCCCACAGTCCCCCTCCTAGTGGGTGACTGCCTTTGGAAGCAATAAAAAATCTGTTTGGTCTGTTTCGCAAGAATAAATTGCCTTGAATCACCGTTTCTCCTGTTTGCCTTTTGCAAATTTATTCTTTTTCCCTTCGTTGTAGACCAATTTGTGTTTTTTTTTTATTGACGCACACACTCACGCACGCACACACATGTATGTATAATTTTACACACACACTTACGTACGCACCCATATATGTTATATATACTAATATAATATATATATATAGATATATATATTATATTATATATATATATTAATATATTAGCAATATTATATATAATAAAATATATGTATATATATATATATATATATAGATATATATAGGTATATATATATATATATAATATATATTGTATTATATAATATATGTTAATATTATATATATATTGATATATATATATATATTTATATATATATATATATATATAATATTATATATAGTATATATATATGTATATATATATATATATATATATATATATATATAGTATATAATATATATATATATATAATATATTATATATATATATATATATATATATATATGCTATATATGCGTGTGTGTGTGTGTATGTGAGTGCATGTGTGCACGCTTTCAATTATATTCTGAAAGGGAGGTATTCAGTTTCCGTTTTGTTCCTGTAAAATGAAGTGCCCTGTTCCTTCGTAATGCGCACTTTGACAATGAAGAACGATGTGGATCCAATTTGCGCTCGAATGCTCGTCGATAAATGTTGTTTCTCTTTGACGCAACGAACAACACCTCGTCTCTCAGTCGTTGTTTCAATATTCGAAGGGAAACGCTTCAGGGAACAACCGGTTGGATACGTTTCAAGTGACACTGTGAACTTATCACTACATTTTCTTTTTCAGTTTTAAATAAATTACATGGGAGGGAAGAGGGGAGGGAGGAGTCGGAAGCCTTACTTTTCTTTTATATTATAATTATAAGTCATGCTAAAATAATTACACACACACATTATATATATATATATATATATATATATATATATATATATATATATATATATATATATATATATATATATATATATATATATATCTATATATATATATATATATATATATATATATATATATATGACTGACCTTATATACATGTGAGTGATCTTTGACCTTGAACCATGAACCTTGAAGGGCAATCAAAAGTGTTGTCTCCTCTAGGAACATCATACTCTTCGAGGAATATGCTGGACGAAAACAAAATAATTAATTCTATGGAAAGCGAATCTCCTAAGAGCCCAGACTTCCCAGTACGTTGGCCGAGAAGACGTTGACGAGTCCTAAACTTTGCCTTGGGGACATGCAAACCCTCTGCAATGAGGAGAGAGAGAGAGAGAGAGAGAGAGAGAGAGAGAGAGAGAGAGAGAGAGAGAGATGCTACTCAACTCTAGTGAAAAATACATAGATGTATCTAGTCACGACTACGTAGAAAACCCACCGACCCTGAGAAGAAAGTCTTCTTTTTCATCCTTTAAAAGGTAACTTGTGTACCTAAGCTTGGGTGACATTCGGTGTTTGGTGATTTAGGAAAAGTACACAAGATCCCTCTTTCTGTTCGTCTATTTCGTCCGACAGAGAGGTTAAGCTTTTATTTGGATTTGTTAGTGTGTTCGTTTGTCTTTTGTTTGTCTGTGCTCAGTAGGTTTGCACACAAAAGGTCTGGCTGCCATTTTGCGAAAGTTGTACCTGCAGTTCGGCCTTGCGGCTTTGTAACAAATAATTAGATAGTGGGGGACGTTACCATATCACTTGGGATAAAGGACCTCTTCAGTCTCTCTCTCTCTCTCGCTCTCTCCACGAAATTGAAGAATGTCCAGAGATATCAAAGGCAATTACCCAAAGCATTTCATCCTCTAAACGCCTCCACCTGAGAGGAGAAAGCGAAGTGGCGCAAAACGTTTTAAAGAAATTTTACTAACGAATTTAAAAACGGCGTCCGTCCATCACATCTCGTATCCTCGAGGGTGTATTTCCTTTCTGGAGTTCCAGGTGTAAGTGCTTGTTGGCGTCCATCTTCCATATCAGAAAGGCCTTCATAAACTCGGGCATAAAAGGAACACTACTCGGGGAAGAGTGCAGTCCAGCCAACTCTCGTTATTTGTAGCTGCAATGCGAGTTACGGCCTCTGCAATTTCTTTCTCTTTTGGACTCTTTGGGATCCTTTCTTAGTTGTGACTGAAATTCCCTCATAGATTGATGGATACATCTCTCATTATTATTATTATTATTATTATTATTATTATTATTATTATTATTATTATTGAGAAGATGAACCTTTTTCATATGGAACACGCACAGGGGGTCATTGACTTGAAATTCAAGTTTCCAAAGAATAGGGGTTTCTTTAGGAAGAAGTAACAAAAGGTAAAGGGAAATACAGAAAGAAGAGATTACTTGTTAAGAAAAAAAATGAATATTCAAATTAGTAACTGAATAATGGCAATAATGACTTCAGGTAGTAAATCCTCGACAGAAATATGACTTTCATTAGAAAAGCCCCCTAGGGGATAAGTGCCGTCAGTGCACCTCATGCGGTGCACTGTATGCATTATTTAAGTTTATTTGCAGCGTCCCTTCGGCCCCGAGCTTCGACACCTTGTAGTCCTTTTACTGTACCGCTGTTCATATTCTCCCTCTTTCGTCTTACTTTCCTCAGGTTTTCCTCCTGTTACATCTTTCATACATTTTTACTTGGTTTCCATTTCAGCGCTGAATCACCTCATAGACCCACCGCTTGGCCTTTAGACTAAATTCAATATTCTATGCTATCCTGCTCCTCATTAGATCAGGAGTTGGTTCAAACTTCCAGGCAGCGAAGCGTCAGACTCCTGCAATATAATTTATATTCATAAAATCCAACCGATATTCTCTAGCGATGCAAATACATTTAAATAGGTCACCATTACTCAACACAAATAATACCCCAGAGGGAAGTGGGTGAGGGGGGGGATTTGTATTTTTGGAGCGATATAACTGACGCAGCATAATTGAGTTCGAAATGCATTTTATTCAGCCTAAATTGGAAAACAAAATCGAGTATCATCGAGGGAATTTGTATATCATGCAGTATAATTATCGTCTACCTAAAAGCCACTAAATTTGCTGCCCCATTTGAGTCATTTGGAAATTTTTCTGCTGTGTTTAATGACTCCGATGCTCTAATTAAACAATTAAAAACAAATATATAAATGATATAATATATATTAAATATAATATATGAATAATATATATATACTATATCTTATATATATTAATTATATATATTATATTACTCTATATATATATTATTATATCTATACATATACACATACATACATACATACACACACACATAATGTAGTATAACTGAATGACGAAAATATGGAACGTGATGAATATATAAATAACGATAAATTCCGCGAAGGAAAGAGAAACGAACATAGAGCTGCAAGGCCTTTCAACTTTTTATCTTTTACTGCCTAAGTAAAAAGGACGAGGAGTCGAATGGCCTTGCAGTACTCTGTCGTTTCACTTTCCTTCATGATTTTGTTTTAAGTATATATATATATATATATATATATATATATATATATATATATATATAGATAGATATATATATATATCTATATATCTATATATCTATAATATATATATATATATATATATATATATAGATATATATATATATATATATATATCTAGATATATATATATAGATATATATATATATCTATATATATATATATATATATATATATATATATATATATATATATATATATATATATATATATATATATTATATATATGTTTGTGTGTTCGTGTGTGTGTGAATGTATATTCTGTGTGTCTGTTTGTATGTGTCCTTTGGGTGTTAAAGCTTCGTTTGTCCGTGGACCAGGTTTAGAAGAAGCATGGATAGCAGTATAACGTATTCCAAGGCTCCCACAAAGGCAATCTTCGTGCATGCAAATGCATTCCTTTCCGACCCTCTGTTGCTGAGGTCTCGAGACTTTCATTTGCCAGACATTGTTGGGTT
>NC_087211.1:457501-462501 GCF_015104395.2 Macrobrachium nipponense | reverse complement strand
GGTGATGGTTGCCGAGGCCTTGCAGGTGGAGGAGGGATGCCCTTCGCCTTCCAAATCCTCTGCAGTCTGACTGGACATCCCTTAAACCAAGCATGATGTTGCTGGTTGCATTTGGGGCATCGGGCTACTGTGTGGCCCTTTTCCTTATATTTCTTTAAACACTCTTCTGTTTGGTGTTTCAAGCTGCACACTCCACAGATGTGTTCTGATTTGCATTCATTTTTATGGTGGCCAAACCTCTGACACTTGAAGCATCTTAGAGGCTCTGGCACGAAGGTTTCGGTCTTATAAGTGCCTAGAATCCCAAGGCTGACCCTTGCCGGAATTTGACCCTTAAAAGTTGTCTCTATTTTTAGTGTTTCCTGTCCGTCCTTGGCTGTACATCTCTTGGCGTCCATAATGTTGGGCACCTCGAGGACTCGATCGATTGTAATATATTTGGTGACTTTGCAAATCATCCCCTTGCTGATTTTTGTAGCAGGATCGAGTAGCAGGCACAGGTTATCGTTCTTGAGGAGGTCTGCAGATTTCTGGTCCTCGGGAGTAATGATGAATTCTCCCCTTAGGTTCGGTCTTGCTGTGAGGTTGGCTCCTGGATACTTCTACTCAAGGGCCCGGACTGCAGTGTATGAAGTCTGGCCCTCGATTGTGACAGCTTTAAACTTCGGAAGTGTCGGGAAATCCACGTAACTCGCCGTATTCGGTGCCGATGTCGTAGGGAGCTGGTTATTATTAGTCGAAATTGGTGGCAAAATCTTCTTCTGTTTCTTCTTCTTCTTCTTCCTTACTGAAGCGAAGCCTTGCTCGTCCTCCAAGGGCGGGTCCTCCCTGGGATTACCGGGCGTAAGGGGTCTCTTCGAGGCCATACTTTGTCAAAAATAAATGTTTGTTATGGCGAGAGTGATGTCGCAAGGATGACTAACGTGTTACGTAAACTGCCAACAGCTCTAGGCCTGATGAGGCACAGGACGGGCGTGGCGGTACTTATAGTGTTCTCGGAACGGGTGGATTTTTCACTGGCTGCCTGAGGCGATTCTCCTCGGGCGGAGCCTTCTTCCCCTCAACGATGGTTGTGGGTCGTCTGGTATGCGAGCGGTAGGGTACATTTGGGCACATGGGCTGGAATCGCTGCCCGCAGATGGACGTTATTATTATTATTATTATTATTATTATTATTATTATTATTATTATTATTTATTTTTTTTTATTTTTTTTTTTGCTCCATCACAGTCCTCCAATAATAATAATAATAATTAATATTATTATTATTATTATTATTATTATTATTTATTATTTTTTTTTTGCTCCATCACAGTCCTCCAATTCGACTTGTGCCGTGTCTAGATCACACTCTTCTGCATGAGTCCTGCAGCTACTTCAGCGTCTAGTTTTTCTAGATTCCTTTTCAGGGATCTTGGGATTGTGCCTAGTGCTCCTATGATTATGGGTACGATTTCCACTGGCATATCCCATATCCTTCTTATTTCTATTTTCAGATCTTGATACTTATCCATTTTTTCCCTCTCTTTCTCTTCAACTCTGGTGTCCCATGGTATTGCGACATCAATGAGTGATACTTTCTTCTTGACTTTGTCAATCAACGTCACGTCTGGTCTGTTTGCACGTATCACTCTATCTGTTCTGATACATAGTCCCAGAGGATCTTTGCCTGAATTTTTCTATCACTCCCTCAGGTTGGTGCTCGTACCACTATTACTGCAAAAGGTAGCTTGATGTTTTCTTGCAGGCTCCAGTGGAGGGCTTTTGCCACTGAATCATGCCTCTTTTTTGTACTGGTTCTGTGCAAGTGCCGGGCATTCGCTTGCTATGTGGTTTATGGTTTCATTTTTCGTATTGCACTTCCTACATATGGGAGAGATGTTATTTCCGTCTATCGTTCTTTGAACATATCTGGTTCTTAGGGCCTGATCTTGTGCCGCTGTTATCATTCCTTCAGTTCCTTCTTTAGCTCTCCCCTCTGTTAGCAATTGCCATGTGTCATCGCTGGCTAGTACTTTAGTCTGTCTCATGTATTGTCCGTGCATTGGTTTGTTGTGCCAGTCCTCTGTTCTGTTTGTCATTCTCCTGTCTCTGTATACTTTCTTGGTCTTCGTCTACTTTTATTAGTCCTTTTCTTCCCACACTCTTTAGCCATTCGTCTTCACTGGTTTTTCAGATATTGCCACAGTGCTCTGTTCTCCGATGTTGACGCAGTCCTCTATACTTAGTAGTCCTCTTCCTCCTTCCTTTTGTGTTATGTATAGTCTGTCCGTATTTGCTCTGGGTGTAGTGCTTTGTGTATTGCCATGTGTTTCCTGGTTTTCTGATCTATGCTGCGGAGTTCTGCCTTCGCCATTCCACTATTCCTGCGCTGCATCTGATTACTGGCACTGCCCGTGGTGTTTATGGCTTTTTATCATATTTCCGGCGTTGAGTTTTGACTTGAGTATCGCCTTGAGTCTCTGCATATATTCTTTCCTGATCGTGTCCTTCATCTCTTGGTGTTTTATATCCCCTCCTTCCATTATTCCCAGGTATTTGTATCCTGTCTCATCTATGTGTTTGATGTTGCTCCCATCTGGTAGCTTTATCCCTTCAGTTCTCGTTACTTTGCCTTTTTGTATGTTGACTAAGGCGCATTTTTCTATTCCAAACTCCATCCTGATGTCCCCAGATACAATCCTTACGGTCTGGATTAGGGTATCTATTTCCTTGATGCTCTTACCATACAGCTTGATGTATGTTACCTCTATCCATGCCATGCTTAGGTTGGTTTTCCTTCTCCTACTGTTCTTCATTACTATTTTGTCTATCAGGAGCTGGTCTTTTGTGCCCCTACACTTCCTTCTGCAGCCTTTCTGTTGGTGGGGGATGGTGTTTGTCTCCTCTAGGTAGTTGTATAGCCTTTCACTGATGATACCTGTTAGTAACTTCCACATTATTGGTAGGCAGGTGATAGGCCTGTAGTTACTGGCTATATTTCCCTTACTCTTGTCTTTTTGTAGTAAGGATGTCCTTCCTGTGGTCATCCATTTGGGTGCATGGTGATTTGAGATACAATGCTGGAGTTGTTCTGCTATTCGTGGGTGTAGGGCCTTGAAGTTTTTGAGCCCGTATCCATGGACTTCATCGGGACCTGTGGCTTTCCACTTTGACATTTTCTTTAGTTGGTGTCTGACTGTGTCTGTCGTGATCTCTGTGAATCTTTGTTTTATTCTCCCTGTTTCTTCTTCCTTGACTTCCTGGAGCCATGTTGCATGTTTGTTGTGTGATACCGGATTGCTCCATATGTTTTCCCAAAGTCCTTTACTTGGTTCGGCTTCAGGAATTTCTGGGTGGTTGTCTTCCCCTCTTAGTTGGCTGTATAGTCTTTTCTGGTTGGTTCCGAATAGTTTGTTCTGTTGGTATCCCTTATTCCTGTTCATGTACCGTTGGTCTTATGTGCTTTGGCCTTAAGCCTCTGTTTTACATCTTCTATTGTGTTCTTTAGTCCCCTCTCTTTTACTTTGTATTTCTCGTTGAGTTCCTCCCTTGTTTTCTTGCTTCTTAGCCTTTTTTCTGTCATCTCTTTCAGTTTACTCAAGTCAGATCTCATCACCATGATTTGCTTTTCAGGGCCTTTTCCTTTTCCAAGGACGGTTGTCTGTTTTGGGTTTCCTGTTGGGTTGGTTGGTTGCTGGATGGTTTGTTGGGTTGGTTGGTCGAATCCCCAATCAGTTCTGCTACTAATCTTGCTCCTGCATATGTCAAGTTATTTGTTTCTGTGATACTGGTGGTGTGTATTATGCCCATTATTTCATTGACCTCACATGTTTTCTCACTTAATTTCTTGGTGTTGTAGGCTTTCATGGAGGGGATCTTTGTTCTCTCTGTATCTGGCTCCATCCATTGTCTAATCTTTTCTACCCAATCCGTCCTCTCTGTTACTTCGTCGGTGTTTCTTCGTGTGTCGTTGTTTGATACCTCATCCTCCCTGTTGTCTTCTGTGGCATCGTCTCTCAGTTCGTCTTCGTGTAATTCGTTGTCGTGTGACATTTGCCTTTCCAGTTCTTCTCTTTCTGTTGGGGAGAGCCAGCCAGTCTTTTTCTTTATGTCCTTACTTGGTCTGCCAGCCTCTGCTCTGTTTGGGGGGTGTTATTCCTCTCATTCCAGATGTTGACCAATATCTTCTCTCCGTCAGGTTGCTTCTGATTTAGCATCTCCATATTTCCTTATTTTCTTCTCTTGACCATTTCTTCCTTTTTGCTTCTGTAGCTCCAATCTCAGGCTGTTGATTACTGTCGTTGTGGTGGTCAGTTGCTGGATGACGACCTCCAAGTACCTGACCGTCTTCCCCTTCAATTGGGTTGAATACCTGGTTGCCGGACGAAGCTCCTCTGTTGCCAGAGGTTCCATTTACGTCGTTGTCGTTTTATTCCTTCATTTCTTTCCATCATTGCTGAGTTTTTTGCTATTTAACTCATTATTATATTATTATTATTATTATTTTATTATTATTATTATTAGTTATTATTATTATTATTATTATTATTATTATTCTTATTATTGATTGTAAGCTATCATCAGTTATAAAGGAGAAAAAAAAATACAGGTGGGAAATGGGTCTGAATTTATTTTATACCAAGCTAATTACATTCTTGAGGATAGATAGATAGATAGATAGGTTTTCATTGTGCTTCAATGTTGAAGAAATACCTCGAACACCTTTTCAACAAAGAGAGAGAGAGAGAGAGAGAGAGAGAGAGAGAGAGAGAGAGAGAGAGAGAGAGAGAGAGAGATTATGTACCTGAAGCTTGAGCGATTTTCATTGGTATGATGGTAGACATTCTCACGAAATCAAATTACTCATTTTTGTTATTTATACTCTCTCTCTCTCTCTCTCTCTCTCTCTCTCTCTCTCTCTCTCTCTCTCTCTCTCTCTCACCCATAACTTTCAGTTAATAACTGGACACTCAATTTTCTGTTCGGTTCAGGAAAGGCTCACTGGGTTTTTACAGGAA
>NC_087211.1:442501-452501 GCF_015104395.2 Macrobrachium nipponense | reverse complement strand
ATTTTCCTGGAAGAGGAGAAAGAAGGAAAATAAAATATCATTCGTTCTTCAATGAACTTAAGTAAATACCCATTTAATTTTACTCCATTTTTCTGAATTTACAGATCATACCTTTATTTCCTAAATTCCTTTTGATCCGTTTACGCGATGATTAATACAATCTCCTTCATAAAGACAATAAAAGGAGCCCATAAAAACTGCTTACCTGTGGATGGAGCTCTTGGTGTAAATACCGCTTTATATGATATATCCAGTGGTGTCACAGATCACTAAAATTCATTTAGACCGTTATAGAAATACTGATGTGACACTGTGTAGCTTATTCTCCGGCATCGACTCCCTTTGACAAACACACTTGTCAAAGTTCCTGAAGTTGTGAGCCTTATCAGGGCCTCCCCGTCTTCGCCTTCCTCCTGCAGCAGGGATTGAAGGCTTCTCTCAAATGAAGGTCCTGGCGCGATCTCCCTCCCCAGGTCCTTCATAACCGGCAGGAGAGGATTGACGCCATACAATTTCGCTCTGAAGGAGGAGATGCAATTAAGCCTCTTCCTTGGGCCCCGCTGGATGACATTTCATTCTGAATCGCTTCTCCTCGCAATATCTCTCTCTCTCTACCTCTCGGGTCCTCTACTCTCCTCTTCTCATTTCTCTCGTCTCTTCTCCTCCTCATCCCCGCCTCTCCTCCTACCAACTGCGGTGTGAGAGACCGTTGTATTTCTGATGGATAGCAAGTTCACTCTCGACGTGTCTCGGAAGTCACGTGAAGCCGTTTGGGTCCCGTTGCTGAATAAACACTGGTTCCATGCAACGTAAAAACGCCATACAAACAAACAAACATACTCTCTCTCTCTCTCTCTCTCTCTCTCTCTCTCTCTCTCTCTCTCTCTCTCTCTCAAAGTTGCATTATGTGACACACGCACACACACACAAATAACATACAAGAGGAATACAAATAAGAGCCAGGATCTTGTCACCCTACCTTCAGCCGATAACACTACCTGTCCTGCCAGGGAAGGTCCCGAAGTCATTAGCCGGCACCCGGAAGCTGTTTTCAATATTCCCCGGCGCCTTTGCATCTCAAGAAGTTCCTTTCGCCTTCTTGACTTCAAAGACACTGTCGGGACACAGGTTGTCTGTGTCGTGGTTGTTCTCTAAACAATGACGGATATGAAAAGATGGTGAATGGCGAATTGCGCCAGAAAGGATGATAAACGGTGAGTTGTAATACTAATAGCATACCTATTTTAGCTTCTCATAAGATGCTGCCGAAACCACTCAGATAAAGTTATTATTTTACTGTGGTGATTTTTTATAATTATTTCATTCGAGTATATAAAGACGTTAAAAGATATTTATGTTTTTGTAAATTATTTTCGTAGGAGTATATTCATTTATTTATGTTTCTGCATAATCTCCATAAATCGTCTATTTTTTTGTTTAAGTTCAACTCTATTAACGGTAAAGTATAATTGGTAAAATATACCTATGTTTTCGTTTATTTTTTTCATCCGATTATATTCAGAGATTTATGCTTCTTTTTAATCCCGACATATTCTTTGTAGAATGTTTTATTTAAGTTATTTATGTTTTGGTCATTTTAATTTTCATTCGAGTATATTCAGAGATGTATGTTTCTTTATAATGTAATATATACACTGTATTTTTATTTATTTAAGTATAACCCCAGAAATGTTGAAGACATTGTTGAAACATTTATGTTTTTGTAAATATTTTTTTCAATTTAATTTTTTTCATGCGAGTATATTCACTAACTTGTTTTCTGTGTCATCCTGATAATATACGTTATAGCTTTTCAAATGTATTTAAGTACATTCCTCTGCTTCACAAGAGACAACAAATAGGAGAGCCTCTCCACTATATATAACAGACCTTCATGTTATAAGCAGACTCTTCGCAAGGCCAGATATTTATGGGCACGGAATTCCCGCCCAGCGTAGTGAAGCGAACTATTTCCCCATGAATGGAACGCCTTCGCTGCAACAATTTCAATTCACGATCTTTATTATGATTCCAGGATTGGTTCACGAGAGAGAGAGAGAGAGAGAGAGAGAGAGAGAGAGAGAGAGAGAGAGAGAGAGAGAGAAATATTGTGGTTGAGATGAAGTACGAGAAAGTGTTTCCAGGTACCAGCAAATGACTGTACACAGGAAGATAAATGCACGGGAAAATGTTAGCAAATGTGTGAGAATAATTTCGACGTGGAAGGAGAGTTTCTTGACTAACTCTGCAATTTTGGATTTCGTGTTGGTGGGTAATTGTGATGTTTAATGGGTAATCCAGAATTTAACCTTTTTAAATTGTGTTTATCGTTGTGTTCATATGCAAATATTCTTTTCTAATTTCGTAATTCTACGCTCTAAAAATTTCATGTAATGGTATTGTTTAATATGATAATAATAATAATAATAATAATAATAATAATAATAATAATAATAATAATAATAATAATAATAATAATAATAATAATAGCAAGTATTTTCATAGTGATAATAATTACTTAAGTTATGAAAGCCTTTAATATTTGTTCTTATTTTCTAAAAAAAAAGAAAAAAAAATGTACTGACAGTCGTTGGCCAGGTCCCTGTTCTATTCTGGCTGAGTCCATATTTTGATTTATGCTGATGTGATTGATCAGATACATCCGGTTTTTTATCAAGTTTCAGCAACTGCACAAAGTAATAATCGGTTTTCGCTCTCACTTCTCGCTGCTTCCCAAACTCGCATCCATATTTTAGATCAGTCACTTCAGAGAATTCAAAGATATATAGGGCTTTATAGATACCACTTAAGCCTATGTCGAATATATAGTGATACAGTGTGACTGCCGAATATGTATTGAATATATAGTTTGAATCGTTTTCTACGTTAGATTAGCCTTCATAGATACACAAGGGTGTCGTTACTGAAGGGTTTCTGCGGCGTCCCGTAGGCCCTTAGCTGCAGTCTATCCCATTTTGAACCTTTATACCAGACTTCTATACCAGCTCCCTCTTTTCATTAGCGCTCTTCAGCCTCTTCGACTATTACTTCTTATCACAATCATGTGGGTTTTCACCCAGTTCCACCTTTGCAGTCATGTATTTTATCACCTTTTTCTGGATTTCTTTGTCTTGCTGTCCAACCACACCAACGCCAACGTTTCACTGTATTGGCATCTGCATGGCCGTAAATAGTCCAAGGTTTGGCTAGGCAGCCTAAGTTTCATAGATTAAACCTTCAGGTTCAAATTCAGCTGCATTTGTCTGTTGTGTACTTTAGAGAAAGCGGACAATGTATATATATAGCCCACATCTGTTATAACGTCTTTTTAGAACATTCGCGCTATTTCAATGATCGAAAATCGTTAGCCAATAAGACATAATCTTTCCTATGACAGAAAAGAGGTTTCTCTCCAGTTTCTCCCCTGATTAAAATTTCCGTCTGAAAATTATTACTTTCTTTCGCGTAGTTTATTTCATTTCGATGCCGGTTTCTGAACAGTCTTGCGAGAAAATTAATAACTAACGACATTGGTCAGAAGAAATCGGCGCACTTTATTGGGATAGTGGCTTTTCTCATTATCTCCACTTCGATTTGAGAAGAGGGACCCAAAGCACAGAACCTTATTTCTCTTGTAATTGCTTTTGCTTATATTTTCCTATAGGTAAAAAGATTTAAACATAAGTGTTTTAACTTGCTGAAAAATTATTTGTTCTGTTGTGACAAATTTTATCCGAGTCTACAGAAACATTTTTCATGGTATTGCAATTATATATATAATATATATATATATCTATATATATATATATATATAGTATATATAATATATATATATATATATATAATATATATATATATATATATATAACTGAATCACGAAAGTTAGGAACGTGATAAATCCATAAATAAAATTATATGCCACGAAGGAAAAACAAAAATAAACGAAGGAGGATCTGCAAGATCTTTCGACGTTTAAACGTCCTTTACTGAGCAGAGATGACATAAATACGGGAAAAGACAATACAAGAAGATTCATATAATTGACAGATAGGGATTATAAGAGATTAGTACCTAGAATCCGACACAGGTGTCGGATTCTAGGTACTAATCTACCGCGACCTATAATTCAAAAGGCCTACGTGATCTGTAGTGTCTCATTTTTGTATGTATGTTCATATGTTCAAGCTACAGTCTGTTCCTTTATGACTTGTAACCGAGATAGCAGAATAGAGCAGAATAGAGTTAGCCATCATCATTAGCATACCTGTACCTCTTTACCTAAGCTTTCATCATGTAGAGAGAATGGAATTAGCCTCATCATGGCAGAAGCGATCAAGCTATCGCCATTAGAAGACCTATACAATCATACCTGATCTTCACCATGTAATTTCAGAAGAATATATGTATTTTTATACTTCGTGTTTTCTACAAGAACCTCATCATTGCCGAATCATCATGAGTTTAACACATCGTCGTCATAACCAAAGAAGATAATCCGACTTCGTAAGTGATCTACAAACTCCAAGACACTCCCATGAATATGGAAGTGCAATACAACCGACTTAGCGTAAGATTAATGCAAGTCTAACATTACCTCATAGGGCGCCTTATTATACGAGGCAACAGCCCTAAAAATTGGTGGTAGCGTACCAGAAGAACTCTAAAAACGACTTCCGAAGAAAAAAACCAGAATAATGAAGTATCATATCAGAAGTCAACGACGACGAAAACAAGAGATTCTTCAAGCAACTTATTATCATCGTTTAGTGAGCGACTTCAGAAAACAACAAGAAACTCTTCAACGACGACGAAAGCAAGAGATTCTTCAAGAACTAGTATCATCGTTTAGTGAGCGTTTTCAGTAGTGAATAACTTCAAGAAAACAAACCCCACCCCGTGTCCTTTTCCTATGGCAACGCAAGCTTCGTCTCTCATTAGTATCATTCAAGAAAACATCGTTAGTGAGCGTTTCCGGCACTTCAAGAAAACAAAACCGAACGCGTCTGCAGCATCGGATCTTCAAGGGCTCGAATCATCCAAACAACGCGCACGGGGAAAACTGAAGCCAAACCAGGTCATCCGCTAAAAACAGAAGGAGACCAAGGCCGTGTGTCGTTATCGGAACACCGTGACTTCCACAAAAGCAAGCTAAGTACAATTTTTTATTCATTTGGAGTAACTGAGTGTTCCTTTGCAGGTCGAATTTCGTTATTCCTGTGGCTGAAGTTACGAGACATTCTTAATCTTACTTTTTTACATAAATTATCTACATCATTGAGATTTCGCTACTGCGAGTTTTATCTTGAGTGTCTGTTTCCAGAAGTTCTACTGAAATATCATAATCATATACTATGTTAATTTATCATTTTGGGTGATTATTAATCCTTTACGTAACAAATCATATTAAACAGTGATATGCGTTACGAAGTGGACGTCTGTATTTATACAGATGCATGGATAGGGTCGTTAGGCACAGTAGTGATAAGAAAACACACAAAAAAACTAGTGGAAACACCCATACAAATCTGGATAAATTAGAGGTAACACTATTTCGGGTCATGACAATAAATGCTCCTCGCAAAGTCCCGATCGCAGCTTTAGCCTTGAGTTTTTTGAGTTATAGGCATAAAATATCGAACCTCAATGACTCAACTTAACTTTAAAAATACGGCTGGATTGCAAGAATAACATGTCAATAAAAAACTTTCATTAGGCTAAATGCGCTGACCAGGATCCCTCACTATTTCAAATTTAGCAAAGAATGAAGTAAACAACAGCAAGTACAAACGGTTAATATTGAATGCAGTCGAGATAACTTGTCTTAATAGTAATAGCTCAATTCCTAATAGTTTGTCATTCATACGTTCGTTGCTTTATACGTAACCAGCAACATAATGCTAAAAACACACAATACGTTGCCGATGGAATAAAGAGAAGAATCCTAATTATTATCAAAAGAAATAGGTAAACAGTAGCCCTAAAGTAAACAGAAACAAGCAAACTCGGTTACTGTGTCACTAGTCCAGCGGGTCAGGTGTCAGTCAAATCTGCCGAGTGTAGCAATCAAAGAACATTCCACATAAGCGACTTCAGCGGAGAGGAAAAGTGATGTGGGATCAATTATGCCATACTTTTATTTTTAAGCCAATACCTTTTTGAATTAAAAAGGATTTTTCCTATGAATCACACGACCGTATCAAAGTAATCAGAGCAGGTTCTCGTTTTTTTTAATACATAAGTTATTATAAGTAGTGGTGGATTCAAGCCCGACTGTACGCGCCGTAAAAATATGAATATCTTGTTTTATTCCTTTAGTACACGTAATATCCTGTATTTACGGACTCACCGTCTGTTGTTCGAACTTCCCTAATGAGAAGTCTGGATAAGCGAGCGCTTACAGATACCTCTATAGTTATAAAAAACATTGATCTGTATGTTGTAATTGTAAGATATCCATCTAGGGGTTATACAAAATATTATATTACCTCCTGCAAAATAAGGCGTGTTTATCAAAGGAAGATTCTATAAACCTTCAAACATATTAAAATCCGTTTGAACAAAAAGAGACAGTAAGCAAATAATAACTTATATAGAGGAACAAATCATTGTCTCATAAATCGTGATATTGTTCAAGGACCCAACAGAATTCTCCACAACCGCAGTCGCAGTTTGCACGCAAAATCTCGAGACGCATGCACCCTCGAATGTCTTAGTGCGTGTAAAAAGACCTTGCTGGGAAATGAAATTTTAATCCTTCTCAACACTCTGAAATACGATTTCCGCGAACAAAGCCCTAGACACGGTTGACTCGCAGCAACAAGTTAATCTTGTAATCCACAAAACCTATACATATAAAATATATCATTTTTTTATTGTTGCTAGTTTTAATCATGCCCAATCAGTCGTAGATGAATCTCTTCTTATACTCTATCTAAAGTAATATCCGTAAAGTCATTCAAGCAGAGGTGATTCAGCAGAAATTTTTTTTTTTTTATCTTTTATCTGAATACCAGGAAGTTTTCTTCACTAGCGAGTGATCTCGGTGAAAAAACGGATGTAATTTAACACATATACGGTCTAAGGACAAATATAAAGCTATATACGTACCTTCGTATAGACTCTCAATAAAATTTCAAAATAGAGATAAATGACGAAGTTGAAAAATGTTAGTAATAGGAGTCATTAGGAAATCAAATAAGCCCTTATAATTTTTACCTCAAACGTCAAGCCATAAAAGACGGACTTGGCGTATCTGCATAGATTTCTGTCGCTTAAACAAGGAAAAGACTCCCAATAGTTTCCAGTGCCATGTACCGACGACATCTTATCTCTGTTAGGTTAGAATAAATTTTTTCACCAGCTTGGACTTACTTTAGGCTTTTACCAAATACCATTACCTAAGTGATTGTACCTTATACACCGTTTTCAGCACATCAGGGGACATTATTAATTTTTACATATGCCTCCAGCTTACGTTGCGCCCCAATTACAATATAGTGTTTGGAGACTTTAGGGGATACCCTACATGCTTATATGGTTGGTCTTATAATAATTTTCTAAATACCTTAGAAGTACATTCACATAAACTAGAGCTAGTGCTACAGAGACAAAGACAAATAATCTCAGAGTAAAATATCTAAATGTGAGTCAAAAAAAAAAACGAACATGTTATCTAGTTTTATGTGTCTAGTCAAGGTCTTAAAGTAGTCCATGGTAAGGTGTCGGATATTCATAACTTCCGGTACCTTTAAACAGATCCTACGAAGAAAGGCGTAGATTTATTATGGTTTAAAAAAAGCATCAAAAGGCAGTTGGCGTTCGTATCTTAAAAGCGGAATAAATGCCGCTCACCTAACTTAAAAAATCCCTGATTTAAATAAGGAATTTTTTTTTTTTATTGCCAACAGACGCCTCAGACCAAGGGGTAAGAGGGTACTACTTCAGCAAAATAATAAACAGTTCTTCCCTATAGCTTTTATTCACGTAAACTAAAGCCCTCTGAAAGTAAATATGCAGTAATAGGCAAGGAAGGGCTAGGTATCGTTAACTCACTAGTACATTTCAAGTTCATAATCTACGACTATCCTATTAAAGTCCTTACTGACCATAAAGTCCAATACCGAGTTTTTCAAAGGCTTTAATCACAGTCCCAAAAGAACTCGGTGGCAAATGATCATTCAGGTCTTTGGAGCCAAGTTAAGATATCTAACTGGAAAGCAATTATTATAGCTGACGCATTATCCCGCAATCCCGCACCATACTGCAAGGAACCATTAATTGGACTAAAAGATATAGAAATATTTGTGCCTATTGTTAAAAACCGTATCTAAACAAGAAAATTCATCAACCCAAGAGATCGCGAGCATTGAATATCTGGGTTGGAGCGCCGAACTGTTACAAACTGAACAAAGCAAGAGTCAACAGCGATAAGCAAAACAATAAACACTTCGAACGGAAACCCTAAAGCAAAAGTATATTTAAAGTATGTGTATCAGAATAATATAATCAAATGTAATATTATATGTAGGTCCGTGACGAGGAAAACCCGAAGAACACAGCAGGTGACTAACGACCAGGTAGTAGTAATAATCTCCTTCATACCAATCGTCCTAAACTGGTTGCATTAAGTCATCCAGGGTTCCCTATTATGTCACAGAAAGCCAAATCACTATTTTACTGGCCTACAATGCTTACAGATATAAAAAAGCACATAACTAATTGTAACACGTGTCATGAAAACACGGGATACACTAAGACACCTGTCAGTTAGGGGCCTATCCTGTGCCAAATCAATCCTTGAAAGAATATACGTAGAATTATTAACAGAGTTACGAGTCTGAAAGAGGAAATAAACACTTCTTAGCGTTAATAGTTCCTTGACACGTTATATGAGAATAATAGCACTAAAAACAAACACCGCAATTGATTGCGCTAGGAATATTTATGAGTGCTAAATCAGTAAACATGGAATTCAACACATAATAATAATAATCTGACTCGGGTGGTGTAAATCAATAATAATCTCCTTAACTTGTTGTGTAAATTCCTTTTGTTTAAGAAAAACCAATACTATATATCATCCAGAGTCAATCGGTTGGTAGAATAAGAGATAAATAATAAGTGTCAATGTCTTACGCGAGTTACAACTCGTGATATTGGATCCGAACTGGATTATAGTGGTTATCGCGGTTTTAAATACCTTTATCATTCATATCTTGTATCTATAGAATGATACCGTAAGTAGCCTTATACAGTACGCCGCTAGAACACTTTTCCACATATTCAAGCCAACCATTAATTTATCAAATATATATAAAAAAATATATAAATAAATAAATATAGAAAATAAAATAAAATATGGATACAAGTCGAGTCAATATAATACACTCCGTAAGAAGTCGGAAGGGTTACAAATTATAAAAAAAGGAATCACGATAAAATCAATAAGCAAAACATAACCATAGGTTAATTAAATATCCAAATATATATGCGTAAAGATTTGAACTCTAACTTAACGCTTTAGTAATGACAAATAAGCTAAAAGTTCAAACACATATCAAAACCTTACTGACATATTGTCTGTCCCGGTTATTTATATTCGTAGTCAATGAAAAAAAAAATAAATAAATAAATAAAATGAATAAATAAAATAAAATAAAATAGATTTTAAAGTCAGGAAGTCTAGAAGTGAAAATGATATCTATGGAATAATTCCTATATGAATCTTATACAGGGCTAATAATATATATAGATTTGTATGGAAACCTTTTTCATTAGTTTGAATAAGGAATATTTAATTTAAAAATAATTACATTTATTTACAATCATGCAGATATCCAACATGAAACTAATATATTGTTCAATTTGGTACTGTTTTTTTTTCAGACATTCTTCTCATGTGGGTGAAGAATTAAAACAAAAAAAAACAATACCAAATTATACTAAAGTCGTATTTAATTACAGCAAGGTCACGTAACTCTTAGCTGGCTGAGAGCAATCT
>NC_087211.1:400078-442001 GCF_015104395.2 Macrobrachium nipponense | reverse complement strand
AAATCACCTGCCAACAAGAAAGAAAATACTTTAGACCTAGTATTGTGAACGAGAGATTTATGTTAAAGAAATAATAGTTTTATAATGCGAGTATTTCAGACCATAATGTCATAGACAAAGCAAGTGAAAACAGAGATAAGCAAGAAATGAAAAAAGAAAGTGGGAAGGATATGGAAAATACAACTTCTACAGTAAAAATATAAATGGTCAGAAATAAATGAAGAATTAAACAAAGCATGGGATAACATTTTCGTAAGTGATGACATAAGGTAAATACGAGATATTATATAAAATATTAGAGAAAATAGTGGATAAATATATACCGAAGAAGAAAAGTAAACATCAGTCATGCATACCAAGAGACAGAGGATCTTGTTTCCAGAAAATCAGAAAGTGGAAAAAAGGTCTTGCAAAAGAAAAAAAATGCATGGAAAGTTATAGAACTAAAAAGTAAGATAGAAAAATGCAGAACAAAAAGATTATACATCAAAGAAAATGAAAAACGGGACTTGGAAGAAGATAGGCCCTCTAAGAATTGAAGGGAGATTAACGAATGAAAAAAAGGAAAAATTTGCACATACTGGCAGAACGATATAAGAGAGAATTCACCCCTAGAATAGATAATGAAGATAATGATATAGAAGTAAGGGACGAAAAATAGTGAATATTTAGCTGACATAGAAATTAATGAAGCTGATATTGTGCAGGCAATTAATGAAATTAAAAAATGGAGCTGCTACAGGGCTGATGGAGTTCCTTCTATTGTGTTAAAGAAACAAGTAAGTTCATTCTATCGCAAAGCCACTTGTAATATTATTAAGACAAAGTGGTAGATACAGGCAAGATTTAGGCTGAGCATTAGCATATATCACCCCTACTTTCAAAAGTGATCAAGACTAGAGGCTATTAATTATAGGCCTGTGAGTCTAAACATCACATATTATGAAAAGTGTATGAAAGGGTAATGAAGAAAAATATTTATGAAACATTTAATAAAAAATAATTTGTTTAATAAAAAGCAACATGGTTTCGTACCCGGAAAAAGTACGCAAACCCAACTGTTAGTCCACCGTGAGAACATATTCAAAATATGAAAAAGCGGAAAAGAAACAGATGGGGTTTTATCTAGACTTTGCAAAACTTTTTGACAAGGTAGACCATGAATATATTAGCGAAGAAAATTACACAATATCGTGGATAAAGTAGAAGATGGCTAAAAGATTTTTTACACAACAGAAAACAGATAGTTATTGCAAACGATAGAGAAATCGGATGAAGTCAAGGTAATATCCGGTGTGCCACAAGGTACGGTGTTAGCTGCAATACTGTTTGTTATTATGATTGAAGACATAGACAGTAATGTTAAGGATTCGGTAGTGAGTAGTTTCACCGATGACACAAAAAAAGAATAAGTAGAGAAATTACTTGTGATGAAGATAGGAACGCTCCACAAAGAGACCTTAACAAAGTATATGATTGGGCAGAGGTAAATAGGATGGTATTTAACTCTGATAAATTTGAATCAATAAATTATGGAGACAGAGAAGGAAAGCTATATGCATATAGGGGACCTAATAATGAGACAATCACAAATAAGGAAGCAGTTAAAGATCTTGTGGTGTGATGATGAATAGGAACATGTTATGCAATGATCAAATAGCAATTCCTTTGGCAAAATGTAAAGCAAAATGGGAATTTTGTTGTTTACGGCACTTCAAAACAAGAAAAACAAACTGAACACATGATTATGCTTTATAAAACACAATATGTTCGTAGTCCACTTCGAATATTGCAATATGATATGGTACCCCACACTATCAAAAGATATTGCACAAATTTAGAGTGTACAAAGTCCTTTACAGCTAGAATAGAAGAAGTTAAGGACCTTGACTACTGGGAAAAGACTAACAATCCTTAAAATATTATATAGTCTATAAAGGAGAGAGAACCGCTACATGATAATTCAGGCATGGAAAACAGATAGAAGGAATAGCAGAAAACATCATGGAACTAAAATATCAGAAAGAGCAAGCAGGAGGTAGATTTAATAGTGCCCAAAACTATACCAGGAAAATAAGGAGAAAAGGCACACACAGGACATTAATCCACTACGCACCCAGCATCGATAATGCAGCGTCTATTCAGTGCGTTGCCAGCTCATCTGAGGAATATATCTGGAGTGAGCGTAGATTGTGTTTAAGAATAAGCTCGACAAATATCTAAGCTGCATCCCAGACCATCCAAGATTGGAAGATGCAAAATATACCGGAAGATGTACTGGCAACTCTCTGGTAGACATTAGAGGGTGCCTCACACTGAGGGACCTGGGTCAACCCGAACGAACTGTAAGGTCTGTAAGGTAAGGTAAGGACTACCACAAGCTTGAAGGATGACCAACCAAGGACTTGTTTACTGACTGGTGAGTGGGCCCTAAGATTTTCTCGCATTGATTAAATTTTCCATATATTTTTATATATCGACGATGCTTGTGAGTTTGCTGCAAAATAATTCTCGTGGCGTCCTGTCAGTGGTCGAGTCACGTTAGTATGGTAAGCTATTCATTTATCTCTTGCAATTCCCTTTCGGTGATGTTTCATGAAGTAGATATTTTTGGATATCGAACAACGACAATAAATTTTGTAGTCTAATTCATCTTTCTATATAAATTGTCATGGCTATGTGATAAAAATAGACACATATATATTATATATTATACATAATTATTTATTGATATATATATATATATATATATATATATATATATATATATATATATTATATATGTATTATATATATGTATATATATGTGTTGTATATGTGTATATATATATATATATATATATATATATATATATATATATATATATATATATATATATATATATATATATATATATATATACATACATACATGCGAGAAAGAAACAGACATGTAATATGAGTGGCGGAAGCCTCGTTTATTTAATTATATACGCAGGAATACCGTAACTTTCTCCTTTAAGTTTTACCAGTCCTCTTCTGCATGACGTCACAGCTCTGTTGCTGCGGAAAGAATAAAAAAAAAAAAATGTCCCTCAACACAGGGGGGTGGCTGTGGCCCGGAAGGAAGGGAGCAAGTTCTTGATGAATGGGGTGTGCTTTTGTAAACTAAAGTGTATAGAGAGAGACAGAGAGAGAAAGGAAGAGAGAGAGAGAAAATGTCACCTTTCTCTATTGTCAGGTTTTATAGGTTCTCTCTCTCTCTCTCTCTCTCTCTCTCTCTCTCTCTCTCTCTCTCTCTCTCTGCAGTGCATGTGTGGGTGGTAGCATCCACGCCCACCCTTCCGGGTCATAAACGCCGAAAGCAATCCTGCGATAAAGGATACAAGCGAATGCAGATAAGCCCTCGAATCATAACCCAGCAAGCGGCAGGATCTTCCCCCGGGAATCCTACTTTGCCCTCAGATGATGCGTAGGACTTCCGGGTGTCACATTCGATATGATAGGACGTACTAAAAGCGGACGCGATATTAGCTAATATTATTGTTATTTTTTATTCCCGTCATATTGGCGGAGGACGCTACGCTCAATTGTTGGTGAAATGGTCCCATAAAGCTTCGATTATTGGTTATTTTTTTTCGACCGTGCTTCGTTTTCTGTGTTTAAAAAAAAAAAAAAATATCTCATTATTCACAACAGTTATCAATTCTCTTAGGAGACAGCCAATGCCAGGCTCGTAACGATGAGCAATGCGTGTCCTAAAAATTTATGCTTGGTAAGATGTTCTGAAAGAATAGTCAAGGAATGTTTTTTTTTTTTTTTTTTTTTTGCATTCGCATGATTATTTGATTTAGCGTTTCATGCCTGGTTCATACAGTAGCAATTAATGATACAGAAATGCAGGAGAAACCGTGGCTGAATATCTAGAATTAGGTGAGCACCAAGTTCCATATAATTGTAATTATCCTGGGCATCTGGATCTAGAGAATCATCAAACAGATCCGCAGGGATTGTCTCCTCATCGCGTTATCAGATTGAAACCAGGTTTCACGAGGTCGATATCGATATGCTTTCCTTGATGAGACCAGTATTTGCATTCTTTGTTCTGTCGTTCAGTGGGTGTCAGGTTTCTCTTATTTGTTAGAACGCTGTTAAGAGGAGGGGTTTTGTGTGGTACGTGGCTAGGGATATTTCACGGACTGATTGTGGTGGTACAGTCATTGGTTTGACCAGTAGTGGTGCAGTGTAGTGGGTATCAGTGCCTCTTTGATTGTGCACTTTAGGCGTCACTAAACAATGTTTGCAGTCCCTTCATAGCTGGGCTCACTTTTTAGCCTGCTACTAGACCTCCATTTCCTACTCGCTTTCTTCAGTCTTGCCCGTCCAATGCCTTTAACTGTCCCCTTCTCAGTGCAACTGTGGGGTGCCAAGGTCTGATCCCTTGCAGGGTGCCAAGATTTGATCCCTTGTAGGATGCCAAGGTTGGACCCTTACATGGTGCCAAGGTCAGAGCCTTTGCATGGTGTCAAGGTCTGACCTTTCAAGGTTCCAAGGTCTGACCCCTAGCATGGTGCCAAGGTCCTGGATCCCAACTGATGGACAGAGCTGCGTTTTTTTTGGCGATCATATTTGGCTCGTCAGCAATAGGGAGGAAAACGATGCTTCTTTTGAAGTGAAATGCGATGGGATATTTATTTTTTGGCATTAGCATCAGTAATGGAGTTCTGATGTTTTGAAGAAAAAAATTGGCGTATTCATCACAAGAGAGCTTTATTTATTTATTTATTTATTTATTTATTTATTTATTTATTTATTTATTTATTTATTTTTTGCACACGTGTGAGAGAGAGAGAGAGAGCGAGAGAGAGATACAGATGTTATAATTGGGCTTACAGCTTCAATTTAAGGATGTAAAATGCGACCCATTATGATATGACATTTTGATTCCGAATTAAAAATTTAATTTGAAACTTAATGGAAACGGTAGAGATGATTCTAATAAAACATTGGTGGTTTTTTCAGTGACAAAAACCATTATATTAAGGGTGACTGGAACTATTAGTAGGAGTGAAAATGTATGAAAGCTAGGTAAATATATGTATTTATTTATGATTTTTTAACATGGCAATGGGTGACGGCTCTCAGCACTAATTATATCAGTTTGTCCAGGACACTCTAAAGGATGGAACGCGATTCTATAACATACTCTAACCTAAAGTGTTTCCCTGGAGAATAATCAGGAGTTACCTCAAGTTTAGCAAGAGTAACTTACTCGGTTCAATTAATCTATGTAAAGCCACTCTCTCTCTCTCTCTCTCTCTCTCTCTCTCTCTCTCTCTCTCTCTCTCTCTCTCTCTCTCTCTCTCTCTCTCTCTCTTTGATGAAATATCGTGTAACGTCAGTCAGGCGTCGGTTAAGAGTCTGGTTACTTTTGCAGTTTCTTGGAAGCGATATGCTTTAAGTTATATCCTCACGAATAACGTTGGATAAAATTCCTTACCAAATTGCGACGAAAATATAAAGCAATTGAGAAGAACGTCTTCTTCATTACGTGGCAAATGTGTCATCGAGGTTTTATTTTAAGATATTCTATTTATAATATTCCTATTATAATTTTACCTTAATGACTAAAGTCCTCTATATCTTCATCTCTCTGATATAGCAGACATTATTTAATATTCTCTCCTTCGTCCAGTTATCAGCCCTTTTCCTTACCCATTTCCTTGGCGAATCTTTTTTATTCATTTATTATGTAGAGTCCATTTTCTGTTCATTGACCATTTGTGCTGATTATGTCGACTTCAGTTTCTCGTTGGGTTTTCTCTCTCTCTTCAGATAGTGCTGAATTAATATTATCTTGGCGAGAACTTTTCCAAGTTCTTTTTCTCGTCCATAAGTTGAGGGGTCGGTTGCCTAGTAGATGCCTCCCCTCCAACTATCTCTGTCACAAGCGTCTGTCTCTGCTAAACCTTCTTCTCTTTTTCCTCCCTCAGTTGGTAAAGTCATCTAATCCTTTCATTCTCTCTCAACATTCTACCTCCTCACTCATCCTCACCACATGTCCAAACCATCTGAGGTGTGACTCTCTCGTCGTATCAATAATCTTGACTACTCCAGCATCTCTCTAAATCATTTAGTAGTTTCAACCTCAGCAACCTCATCTCAGCTCGTTCCAGCATCTGGTTCTCATTCCCTCAGGGTGCCCAAGTTTCTTCTCTTCTTTTTCTCCTTCCGTCTGTCTACCTGTCTGCCAAGTAACAGAATTGCCCTAACACCTTCAGACATATTTTTCTTGAATCTTTTTATTATTATTTTTTATCGGAACGTCGACCGCTTTCCACGTTTATCACATTTTGATGCTGATCAGTTTCTGGCCGAGATGTTTTCATACATTTCTTTCCCCCCGGAATCTTGTTATGAAGGCATCGGCCGGTATATTATGATGGGCTCTGAGGAGGAGGATGATCCAAATTCCTGCGGGAAAGAAGAAGAAGAAGAAGAAGAAGAAGAAGAAGAAGGAGGAGGAGGAGGAGGAGGAGGAGGAGGAGGAGGAGGAGGAGGACGAGGAAGTTCGCCTTGTCTTAGAAACTTAATGACAACTCGAGTGAGGTCAAGAATGCTGACATTTTCGGACGATTTTCCGCCTCGGGTCAAGGACGCCACCGGTACATTATTGCTCGCACCGGGAAATGAACTGTCTGCACTCTCATTTGACTTTCCGTCGTTGTAAGGTATTGTCTTGTCACCTAAATGATTACGAATTATATAGAGGATAAAATTTTAATTGGCCGAACAGTCTCCCTTCAGAGGATGTTGTGCAACTAGAGACTCAAAAGTTCAGGCCAAGATGCAATGCTTTACCACCCTAAAACAATGCACCTTGTCTTTTGTTAATTTATTTATAGTATTATCTATTTATTATCAACACATTAGCGTGGCTATTTTCGTTTTCTGCTAAATAATATCTTCTTTTTCTGTTCCATATTAGCAATATCTGTAACTTCTCTCAAGTGAAGGCCACATTCTGTGGCCTCCGTAGGCTTGTCCATACGAAGAGGGTTTATTTTCTAAATAATAATAATAATAATATAATAATAATATAATAATAATAATAATAATAAGGGAAAAACTCTCTATCGCGAGCACTACACCCAAGAGCAAATATGGACAGACTATACATAACACTAAAGGAAGGAGGGAGGGGACTACTAAGCATGGAGGACTGCGTCAACATCGAGAACAGAACACTAGGGCAATATATGAAGACCAGTGAAGACGTGTGGCTCAAGAGTGCATGGGAAGAAGGACTGATAAAGTAGACGAAGACCCAGAAATATACAGAGACAGAGAAAGACAAGCAGAACAGAGGAATGGCATAACAACCAAATGCACGGACAATACATGAGACAGACTAAGAACTAGCCAGCGATGACACGTGGCAATGGCTACTGAGGGGGAGAGCTCAAGAAGGAAACTGAAGGAATGATATCAGCGGCACAAGATCAGGCCCTAAGAACCAGATATGTCCAAAGAACGATAGATGGAAATAATATCTCTCCCATATGTAGGAAGTGCAATACGAAAAATGAAACCATAAACCACATAGCTAGCGAATGTCCGGCATTTGCACAGAACCAGTACAAAAAGAAAGGCATGATTCAGTAGCAAAAGCCCTCCACTGGAGCCTGTGCAAGAAACACCAGCTACCTTGCAGTAATATGTGGTACGAACGACCAACCTGAAGGAGTGATAGAAAACGATCAGGCAAAGATCCTCTGGACTATGGTATCAAAACAGATAGGATGATACGTGCAAATAGACCAGACGTGACGTTGATTGACAAAATCAAGAAGAAAGTATCACTCATTGATCGCAATACCATGACACCAGATTTTTGAAGAGAAAGAAAGGGAAAATGGAAAGTATCAAGACCTGAAAATAGAAATAAGAACGACATGGATATCCAGTGGAAATCGTACCCATAATCATAGGAGCACTAGCACGATCCCAAAGATCCTTGAAAAGGAATCTGGAAAAAACTAGAGGCTGAAGTAGCTCCAGGACTCATGCAGAAGAGTGTGATCCTAGAAACGGCGCACTAAGTAAGAAAGTGATGGACTCATAAGGAGGCAGGATGCAACCCGGAACCCCACACTATAAATACCACCCAGTCGAATTAGAGGACTGCGATAGAGCAACAAACAAAAAAAATAAATAATAATATGGTATTTTTTTCTTACCGAGCATATAGAAATGAAGAACTGTAAAAAGCTACGAACCTAAACTTTGCAATAATTCCCAAGAGACAGTCCAGTCGAAGCTGCTAAGTGAAGGCAAAGTTACAGAGGGACTGAGGGGAATCTTCTTCTGTTAAAACATCAACAGACGGTTATTGGATATTAAACTTTGGAGAAAAATAAATTAGAAACAAATAAATGGAAAAAATATATATAGGTACGAACGCTCCAGAGTCCAGTGTCCTTCACGAGCACAAAATCAGTGCCTCATGGAGAAATTTCTGACGCTCAAAAAAGGTATATAGAAGACTTTTTGGGATTTGCGAATCAGGCAGTGAAATATATAGCTTAGTCAATCGTTAATTCGCTTTCCCCATTGGCTAATAATTTTATATTTTGTGTCAAAATATCATTTGTATTCTACGTTTAGCTACAGGATATATAGTATATATCTAATGTACTGGCGTCTGCCGTTTCAGAGGTTGTACTTTTGTGGTTATTTGTGTGTGGTAAATAGGAAAACAAACACAGTCCAATTTTTTTCTGATTATATATGTTGTATACATACAAACATATATACATACATATATATATATCTATATATATATATATATATATATATATATATATATATATATATATATATGTGTGTGTGTGTGTGTGTGTGTGTGTGTATGTGTATACTTGTGCGGTTATATGTGAATTAAACATCAGTGGAAGAACTCTGTCTGTCTGTCTGTCTGTCTGTCTGTCTCTTCTCTCTCTGTTTCCTTTCACGCGCAGAAATTCCAGCATTAATCTCCGATTCTCGTGGCTTTTCATCAGTGATTGTGTTTTGGTTCAACTTTTATTGCTTGTACAGTTAGTTGCTTTGCAGTTCTAGAGAAAAAAAACTCTGTAGGGCAGATAAAATTTGAAAATGTTCACTACGGAAATTTGTCTTGTGTGGTTTGTGTTTATATTTTTATTTGCCATTTCCAAGATAAATTTGCTCGTCACGAGAATAAGGAACAAATGTAATCATTTCATTTATTTATGAGTAGAATGCTCTCTAGAATTTAATGAAATAATTAATTCCTCCTGTTCTATACTACGAAGATTTTTCTTGGGTGTTTTGTATTTATGCTTTACTAGTTATATCTTTATAAATTTACCTTTAATAAGATAGGGAGCAAATGCAATCTTTTGGCTTAACAAAACGAAAACCGCTGTTTACAATATAAAATATAATTGGGAATATATCTTTTGATAAGCATAATATATGCAATGACGATACAATTTTGACTGCCTAGAGAAAAAAAAATAAAAGGATGTATTGGGTTCCATTTCCGTAATGGTGGAAAACCGTCATAATCATACAGAATTAGACCATAATCCCTAAATTACTGCTTTCATAATAATTGGCCAATCAGCGGAAGAAACAAGCAATATTATTTTAAAAGGTTTTTTTAATATCGCTTTTAGTCTTATAACCGGAAGGAAATTATAAAGATTAACAAACCATACCGGCCATTATCCAGCGATATAACATTAAGCTTGAGAATTCTCTCCGTCTTCTGGAAATCTTAGATAAAATGATTATTGTTAGGAGAGCATGAGTCTCTCTCTCTCTCTCTTTCTCCTCTCTCTCTCTCTCTCTCTCTATCTCTCTCTCTCTCTCTCTAGAATTGTCCATGTATGATGATGATTTCTCTATCTCTTTCTCTCTCCATATCTCTATGAAATGCCCATGAAGATATGAATCCCCCTCTCTCTCTCTCTCTCTCTCTCTCTCTCTCTCTCTCTTCTCTCTCTGAAATGCCCTGAAGATATGAAATCTCTCTCTCTTCTCTCTCTCTCCCTTCTCTCTCTCCTCTCTCCTTGAAATGTCTAGTTAAATTGTAATTTCCGTCCCGAATATAGTCCGATAAAATTATGATTGCTTTCAAGACCGGAACAAATCTGAAACATTTCTTCTGAGATATAGACCCATCTCCCCCCAACATTCACTATAATCAGACGTAAATGTTCCCAGCAAATCACACTATTGGGATGACCTTCAGTTCTTGATTAGGAATATGGAGTCTTCTTTATTCATTTTTTAAAAATTAAATCCTCATCATGGAATCTTCATCAAAGCCTTTCGCCGCTTCTTCTTCTTTGATGTTTTTCAGTAATCGAGGCCTCCTGAGTCAGCTGTATTAGGGCGAATAGAGGTGTAATGGGTTGTTTCGAATTTAAGAAACGACTGGCGTCCTATTGGGGGTCGTAAGTAGAGAAGACTTTTCGTTCTTCCTCGATCACCATCTTTAATGGGGAAGGGTTCGTGTGTTCGTGCGCCAATGCTTTGGTTGTTTTATATTTGAATATCTTCATATTCTTGCATTTAGATATAAGGCTTTGTAGGGACAAGCGTGTTCAAAATGGGGTCTTAAGAATTCGAGTAGTAAAGAGGGTATTGTGGTTTTGATGATTATATATATATATATATATATATATATATATATATATATATATATATATATATATATATATATCTATATATATATATAATATCCACACACACACACACACACACACACATATATATATATATATATATATATATATATATATATATATATATATATATATATATATATATATATATATAAAGGACAAATGTAAATATATCTCGGGAGGATGAAGTTGTACAAACTCATTCTCTCACACTCAGGAGGTAGAAGGAATATAACTTATTCCTCTCACTAGATAAAACTTATTTATTTGAAGGCTACTGTCTCATGTTTAAACTTATTTTATTTGAAGACTACTATCTCGTATTTAAACTTTTTAATAACGTAGAAAACAAACTAGCAGAGAGAGAGAGAGAGAGAGAGAGAGAGAGAGAGAGAGAGAGAGAGAGAGAGAGAGAGAGATTGTCCGCGATTTCCGATAATGCACTCAATTCGTGGAGAGTAAAGGGCAATTCTATTGCATCTCAGCTGAACACTTCCTGAGAACTGGGGACGTGACCTGATTGAAGATTCCTCAGTATTGGCTCTGTGATTCCCTGTATTTCAAAAGTGGATTCTTTCAATGGGCTCCATTATGTTTTCTCATCACTTATTTCCCTGTCAGGGGAAGTCTCGTTAAATCAAGACTTCTTTATTTTTCGTGTTTTTGTCTTTACCCTAATGGTTTTATGTCCTTTTTTTTCATTAAAGCAACGTGAAGTGTTTATAGACTTGAAAGTATGAATCGATATGGATTTTTAAAAATGCTGAGTAAACTGTCATTTTTATAGTTATGTGTATTAGGTGTCCAGTAGAAACTCTAATTTTATTCCCTTTGCTGTCATGTAATTATTATTATTATTATTATTATTATTATTATTATTATATTATTCATCTCATCATGGAGTGCGACTCTGTCTCGTTCCTTCGCCGAAAGTTGACGTTGAAGCAGGGTCCTCCTGAAGCTCCTATGCCTGCCGGTTCCTTCCTGTGGCAGACGGGTCATGTAGCCGTAGAGTAGTATATGAAGGTAGAGACCCTCTCTCAAACATGTTTTGTTAAAGATGAGGCATTCCATGATGGCGGTGGGGTGAGGCCGTTCTTGGGTGGAATCGTCGTCTCTGTTGGCCGTTCCATAATTAGCATCGCCTTCCCGGACACTCGGATGGGCTGCTACAGGTTTTTTCCTGCTGTTATCTGCGACGGAGGTGTCCCACTCAGTGTGCAAGTTCTTCATCTCATCATAGAGTGCGACTCTGTCTCGTTCCTTATTATTATTATTATTATTATTATTATTATTATTATTATTATTATTATTATTATTGAGAAGAACCCAATTCATATGGAACAGATCCATCACAGGATCTGTTCCATGTGAATTGGGTTCTTCACAGGAGGCCATTGACCTGAAAGAGAGAGATATGAGCGAGAGAGAGAGAGAGAGAGAGAGAGAGAGAGAGAGAGTGAATGCATTGTTATTCGGCTAACTTTAGCCTTAATAATATAAAAGCTACTTAGGCTAGAGGGCTGCAATTTGATATGTTTGATGATCAGGAGGATGGATGATCAAAATACCAATTTGCAGCCCTCTAGCCTCCTCAGTGGTTTTTAAGCTCTGAGGGGCAGACAGGAAAAGTGTGGACGGATAGACATACGAAGCCATCTCGATTGGCTTTTTTTTTACAGAAGAAGAAATTAAGTACTTTTCGAGAATAATAGAGTAGTCAGATTTATTTAGAGTCGTTAGACATGCAGTGAATTTCCCAAAAGCTAAAATTCATGTCCAGTATTCATTCAAAATTCAAAATACCTCAACTTAAACGGACTTACCGGCTGCCATATTGTGATGGTTTTTCCTTCTGCTGTCATTCTTGATGTGATGCATTTTCAGGGATATATCTCTCTTCAACTGAATGTTAGGCCTAAGGATTAAAGTCAGTTTAGGTCAGGAAATATGTGGAATTGCTGTTAGTGGTGTAAGATGCTTAAAAATGATTTCAAGTACAGGCGGCTATATGCCAGGACGGAAACTTGAGATGTATCGAATGTAAAGAGAATTCATATCGTTTTCTGTAAATTTTTTATAGGAAATTTCATTGGGAATTCGTCCGTTTTCATAATAACACAAAGCTACCAATTACAATGTATTTTCGATTTCAGATACTACCATAATTATAACAGAAACACGCGGTGAGAATCATTACTGATAACTTCAGAAACTAATATAATTACAACACGCTCCGACAAAAATAAATGCAAAGTGAGAAACATTACTGATATATTTCAGACGTTAATATATGATAACACGCTCCGACAAAAGACACGGTGAGAAACCTTATTCCTGAGAAACTTCAAAAGAAACTAATGTAAATAACAATAAGTCCGACAACAATTCAAAGTGAGAAAACATTACTGATACACATCAGAAACTAACGTGGCTCTAACTGCGAGAGACGAACAATTTATATTAGTGCATCAATCATCTATGTAATGAACTTACTTCCCAGACGTCAAAACGAAATCTAATTAGAGAGAGAGAGAGAGAGAGAGAGAATACCAGATGTTTCTCCCAATGTCTGAGGCAATTAGCGAGTAGTCATTATCTCTCGCAAGAAGGTCTTTGTTGGGAATCGCTGAGAGTTTTACCTTAATTCTTTGTCTGAGGGAAAAGAATAATGAGCTGCAGTTGGACGTTTTTATGTAATTTAATATATTTTTAGCGTTTTTCGTACAATAATATGTTTATTGGTTCTGTGCTGAGGGTTCATTAAAAGCGGATTTTGGAGAATAATAATAATAATAATAATAATAATGATAATAATAATAATGCTGAGAAACGCAATATCGTGATGAACTAATATTATTATTATTAATAATAATAATAATAATAATAATAATAATAATAATAATAATAATAATATAATAATAATAATAATAATAATAATAATATAATAATCAATAAATGAATGATTAAAATTTCAAAAAGTTTTTTAACATGGCAGCCAAATCCGAGATCGCTACCAGAGTAAAATGAAGTCACACTTTCTGTTTATATTTTTCAAGCATATGCCACCTGCCAAATTCATTCATACATTTTAAGGCAGTTTTGTTTTTTTTCTATTTTATTTTATAAATATTTTCAATACGAACGACTTGTCACGTCACAGGGACGTTGTTCTTTATGCGTGCAAATCAATGGTACTTGTGGAGATATATATATATATATATATATATATATATATATATATATATATATATATATATATATATATATAACATTGTCTTTTTTAATTATTCACGCGTACTCGTGTTCCATATTCTCATTATAATATATAATAAAAGAAGAAGCAAGCTTAATAAAAAAAACTGGCTTAAAGATACAGTTCAGTATCTTGTATTGTGCCATCCGATCTACGAATACTTATTCAAATTTTTAGAACCTAAACTTAGCGTTCATGTGCCCTTTTGGAGGGCTTTTGGTTGCACAGGAAGCGCTCAGTTGTAGACATATTTTGCTATAGATTAACAAACCCCTGAGAATTTTCCAGCTCTGGCTGTCTTAATATACATCTCGTTCGTATGTCCGAAGGTTAAGGGATTAGAGAGAGAGAGAGAGAGAGAGAGAGAGAGAGAGAGAGAGAGAGTCCCGAAAAATGGATGATGAATATGGAGTGGCCTGCAAAACTTATCAAAAGAGAGAGAGAGAGAGAGAGAGAGAGAGAGAGAGAGAGAGAGGAATGCGCAAAAGTTGCTTTTGTAAAGTCAATGGTGCATTCGTGTGCAGTTTCCGATTTCTTTAATATTGAAATCATAAAAGAGATGAGAGAGATACGAATATTTATACAGAATCATAAGAAATGACAAAGACTTCAAAATTTTCATAGCGTTTTTGTATCTTACATTCTGTCCATCCCATGGTCGGTTAGTGCCGTCATTGCACCTTATGCGTGATACTGTAGGCTTTACTTAAGGTTCTTTGCATCGGCCTTTCGTTCCCTAACTGTAACCCCTTCCATTCCTTTTACTATACTTCCTTTCATCTTACTTTTCACCCTCTCCTGACAATTGTTTCATGGTGCAACTGCCTTTGAAGGTTTTCCCTCCTGTTACACCTTTCAAAACAGTTTTACTGTCAATTTCTGTTTGAGCGCTGAATGACCTCATAAGGTTCCAAAGCTTTGCCTTTGGCCTAAAGTCTTTTATTATATTGTACTCTATCTTCTGTCCAAATACAACTGCTAGGAATATAACATTGCGCCGATTAATCTCTCATTTGTTTCGTTCGTTATTCAGCTTTGTACGTTCTGAATTTTCAGCAAAGCAAATACTGAGTTTTTGCGAATTTTTACAAATAAATCAGTTGGGAAAATTCAGTTGCGGAGTATATATAACTTGTCGTGTCACGTAAAGAAACATGAAAAGAGGTGCAGGGCCGGATAGGAGTGAAACATTTGTAGTTCCAATCTTGTATAATGTAAATAGAGACACGTGCGCTGACGCTTTGTTCATTAGGGAACAAGTATCAACATTAACCAGCAGCACACACACCACACACACACACACACACCACACATACATAGTATATATTGTGTATGTGTTTGTGTGTGTGTAAAGAGAGAGAGAGATTTTGAAACACACTGAAATCACGAAACAATTGTAAAAAATCAAAAACACTTATGTGGAGAGAGAGAGAGAGAGAGAATAGTTTATATAGGAAATAAATGAAAACAAAAAATCTCGCTGAAATCCTTCTCTAAGTTCATCAAAGTCCCCAACCCCACATTCCAGGCAACCGTCCTGCTTCTTTGACCTTTCCAAGACCTTAAAAAAATAACCTTTCCAGGCCATCGGGGTCTTGAAAGGTCATCCTACTGATCGGCTCTTCTTGGCTAGGGTGCCATGAACACGTCAAGCAACTTGTCTCATTCATATTAAATACAGGTTGAAAAACAATGCAACGAATGCGAGTGGGGAACGAAGCTGGATAATTGTTTGAAGCCCTGGTTAACACTGCTAACAGGTCGATAACATCTGTGCAAAGTTTGTGAAGTGTATGTGATAAGTTGCCAACATGAGTGTGTCATGTTATTGCAATGTTGACTATTGTGAGACTGTAATAAGTAGTTGACTTCTATGTGACATGTTTGTGATGTGTATGGAATAAGTTGCCAACATGAGTTTGCGACATGTTTGTGATGAACTTGCATTTGCAACACCTGGTCAAAATGCGTTCTTTTGGTCTCAAACACTCATTCGCCACCTAAATTATTGGGGGAATGGGCCTCTATACATGAGTATTCTTTTATACGAATGTAAGTTCTCGCTTTCCAGAGCTCTCGTGGTGAGCGAGAACTTACTTTCACCACTGAAGTCACGTGAGTCATGGTCAGCCAGTGGCGTGCTAGCTACCCCGCCACAGCTGAGCGGAGCGTCGCTTTGTAAACAGAACTCTTCTTCGCTCTTATTTACGTCTGTTTTTTACACAGTTTTCGTGTGTTTTTTTATAAGCAATGGCTGAACAGTACAGTGACACTGCGAGTGATACAGACACAGAGGCTTATTTGTTCTTTGCTCTAAGTTTTCATCATAACTATTTATTTCAATATGTCTACCGAACACCCGCTTCCTTCATGTCTGCTGTATCCCTTTGCCTTCCTGTATTATACCACTTTGCTTTTATGTATTACATTCCTACATGGCTATTGTACACTTTATTTACTTCATGTATTATCCTTTTACGTCATAAAAGTAAAATGGTGATTGCAGTAGACTTAAACTTTGGTTCGGAACGAATTCCGTTAGTAAAGGAAAGAAATTGCCGATGTAATTCAGTGATTTCATTGACAATTTTTAAAACTGATGATTTGTGGTTTATACAAAAGTGTTTCTTGATCACAACTGCTACTAGTAGCAGGTACCAAGTAGCAAAAACACATAAAAACACACCCAGACAATGACTGTTATACTTACCTATGACAGCTTCAGTTTTTGCATTTTTTACGATTGTTCACTAATAGTTCCTACTATAAATACACAAATACACAACCTGGTAAGAAAGACATTATACTTTACCTGAGAAGACAGTTTTTATTAGCTTAATTTATAGGAACAAGTAACAAGTAGCAAACATAAACAAAACGTCAACTTCGAAGATAGTTACTACTATCTAATTGCATGCTGTAACTATACAAACTATTATTTTGGAGTTTTTTTTTTTGGAATACCATTTTATTATTTAGTGATTTCCTATTACTTGCTACTTTGTAGCAAGTAGTAGGAAATTATTACCATATAAACTTTTCTGGAAGCAAAATACATCTAAAACATTATAAGATTACAGTTTAGCAGTTTCGGGATCCTAATGATGCCCAGAAACACACAAAAGTATTAATAATATCCAAATTTGCTACTTGTGGGTGCCTCGTAGACACTTCTAGTATCAAATGAAAAGTATGAAAATCGTATCTGGCTACTGAAAGCAATGCACTATGACTAAGTAACAATTTACAATTGGAAATTAACTTGTTGACTGTTTAAGCGGTGAAGAACGTGTTCAAGTGTTTAAAATGCCAAAAATGCCTTAGCAAATTTGGTTACTACTACTTAATAGCTTCTACTAGCATAAATTGTGAAGTCTAATTTTTTTTTACTACTCTACCGTTAAAGTACATGAAATTTGGAAAAGTTTGATATAAGAATTTTTTCTGAGAAACAAATAATAAACTAGCTATGGCATTACCAATTTTGAAAACTTTGAACGCGTTTTTTTCTCCATTTTTTAAAATGTGGCGAATAAGTTCTCGCAGTGGGGGCTAGCCTCGAAGTTGCCACATGAGTGCAACATGTATGTGATGTGTATGGAATAAGTTGCCAACATGAGTGCGACATGTTGTGATGTGTATGCAATAAGTTACCAACATGAGTGCAGCATGTTTATGATGTATATGCAACAAATTGCTTACATGAGTGCAATATGTTTTGTGATGCGTATGGAATAAGTGGCAACATTGAGTCTGCTACTTTTTTATGCACCATAGACACAACTAAAGGCTTTACTAATGATATCTTTAGGGGTTCATTTTTATGTAAACTAATGATATTGACTTGACGGACGACTTTGCTTTTCATTTTCTTGTACACGCTGGAACAGGTAATTATCTTGGAGGGTAAATATATATAGTTCGTAACGCGAGAGAGGGGAAGCGGTTTCTGGTTTGAATGAAGATTAATTTGCCCTTTCATTCGTCATGATGAAAAGTATCACGAAACTATGGAAAAGCAATCGGGTGAAATAGAATTGAAAATCTGAAGAGTAATGGCTGCTATATTTCATTACGTATTTTTTCAAGGACTGCGCAAATTACACGTGTAAGTTATAAGTTATATTATATGAGTAAAAGTCTCATTTTTGTAAGCTAAAATAGATCCTGAGCAGATGCAGAATAAATTTTAGTTTAATGATATTGTTAGCGCGATTACGCTATAGCACGACCCAATCACATCAGATGAATAATTCCCTCCTCACGCGCAAGAGATTATATACTTATTCTTAGGCCTACGACATCTCTCTCTCTCTCTCTCTCTCTCTCTCTCTCGTCTTACTTATTCATTAACCACTGTCGGCTAGCAACACCATGAGGACAACACAAGTAATTAGACCTGTGATGAATTCTTGATGGCACACTTTATCACCTCTCTCTCTCTCTCTCTCTCTCTCTCTCTCTCTCTCTCTCTTCTTCTCTCTCTCTCTCTATCTATCTACGGCAGAGACTGATGGGTCCTTTATTTTTAGTGTCCATTCCGAGAGATTATTCCACAACTGGGTCGTCTGTGGGTGGAGGGGAGAACGAGATTCGACAGTGGAGACCCAAAAATTTCATAAACTTCTCCTCCTTCTTTCGACATTATTATTATTATTATTATTATTATTATTATTATTATTATTAATTATTATTATTATTATTATTATTATTATTATTATCAGGGAGGAGATCTTCTCTGAGGGAATAGAGTTGAAATAAAATATCTAAGTCTTCTTTTATTCGTCTTGATAAAAAAGATTGTAAGACGAATAGAGAATACAATCAATACGAGATGAGTGCCAAAGAAGATAAACCCTCTTCATAATGTTATAATTATTATTATTATTATTATTTTTTTTTTTTTTTTGCTCTATCACAGTCCTCCAATTCGACTGGGTGGTATTTGTAGTGTGGGGTTCCGGGTTGCATCCTGCCTCCTTAGGAGTCCATCACTTTCTTACTATGTGTGCCGTTTCTAGGATCACACACTTCTGCATGAGTCCTGGAGCTACTTCAGCATCTAGTTTTTCTAGACTCCTTTCCAGGGATCTTGGGATCGTGCCTAGTGCTCCTATGATTATGGTACGATTTCCACACTGGCATATCCCATATCCTTCTTATTTATATTTTCAGATCTCGATACTTAAACATTTTTCCCTTTCTTTCTCTTCAACTCTGGTGTCCCATGGTATTGCGACAGCAATGAGTGATACTTTCTTCTTGACTTTGTCAATCAACGTCACGTCTGGTCTATTTGCATGTATCACCCTATCTGTTCTGATACCATAGTCCCGAGATCTTTGCCTGATCGTTTTCTATCACTCCCTCAGGTGGTGCTCGTACCACTTATCACTGCAAGGTAGCTGATTTTTTTGTTTTTGACAGGCTCCAGTGGAGGGCTTTGCCACTGAATCATGCCTCTTTTTGTACTGGTTCTGTGCAAGTGCCGGCATTCGCTTGCTATGTGGTTTATGGTTTCATTTTTCGTATTGCACTTCCTACATATGGGAGAGATGTTATTTCCGTCTATTGTTCTTTGAACATATCTGCGGCGGATACTCAAAACAACAATCCTTATGCAAAGGTGCCTTTTGACAAAAGGCGCCTTTTCCTTTGACGTGCCTTTGCACGAAAAGGCTGCCTTTTTGTCAAAGGCGCCTTCGGATAATCCAGCCAATCACATCGCCCGTAGCATAGCATGCCTAGAGAATGAGAACCAATCACGATACAGCAGCATATCAGCTGATTGTTGATGGCAGACTGTTTAAGAGTCCAGAGAGTTGATTATGATGGACCCTATGGCTAAGAAAAGGAAGCAACCTCTCTTCACTGAAGCAGAGTTTATATAATGGTGACAGAAGTGGCGAAAAGGTAGGCGGTAATAGTTGGAAGCTTCTCAGAGATGGGTGTGACAAGGAATTTGAGAGATGGTGCATGGCAAGAGGTGACAGCAGCAATGGGAAGTGTTAGCCCCATCCAAAGACTTTGGAAGGATGTTAGAAAAAATTCAAGGATTATTGCTCCAATGTGAAAAAGGAAAATGGCCAACATACAACTAAAATGAAGAGAACAGGTAAGATTTTCTGACATAGCCTAGAGATAGGCTACTAGCTTAGTTATCTTAATATAGCATAGACTAATTTCCATACATAGGCTAGGTACCTAGATTGAAGCGAGTTTTGGCTAGGCCATGGCTTATGTTGTACTAGGTTATTAACTTCATGCTAGTTATGATATATGCCTAGTATATTTTAGAGGCTATGCAAAAGTATCCTATGATATTGCTTGGAAATAAATGTTTTGGTAATTCTTCAGAAGCAGTCCGCACTGGATATTAAAACAAAAAAAAATAAATAATCACCTACATGGAAAGAGCATGTGAAAAGCAATATAAAAAGCATAGTCATTTATATGAGAGATTGAAAGGGGTGGAATTAAATGAGCTTGATAAGTTTTTACCTCGAATTTTTCCTAAGTCGGGAGAGGTGTTTCCTCTACGGTAATGTTTTTACTTTTAATGAGCCCTCTAACTTATTTTCTTACGCAAAAAAAACACCAGAAAAGGAGTGCTTTGCAGCAATAATAATATTAGGAGCACCTACTGATTCGCGGGCCCAGGGCTCGACCGCCGACCGAAATCGGCGGAAGAACACCAAAGCCAATATGGCGGCGATACCAAAACAACAACAAACTAAGTAAGGAGCGACTAAATATCGGCGACCATCGATTTGTGTGTGCTGTCAGTAAGGCCGTAGCGGAACGGCGCTTCGCGCCTTATCCGCAAATTTAAAGATTCTTGGCAAGCACGGCATGTACGGCAAGAGGTAATGTTTGCGCTGCGCGCGCTACCCACAGGGTTTACAGTAAGGCTACTTACCGTGGCAGATAGATTTGGGTGTCGCATCGCTTACGCCGACGTCCTTTCGTCACTACAGAGCGATCACACCCAAAGGTGTTCCTGTTGTAGTCGATCCGACAAATAAGCTCCACAAAAAACAAACTCGCAGTTTTTTTTGGCTGAAGAATTAAATTATGTCTCTGAGCATATTCAATCACAACTTCTTTACCACCACACTAGACAAATAATGATAAAATTCACCGTAACCCACATTGCACTGCTAACAATCGGTAGGAAATCGAAGGTCTCTGTCAAAATTAATGCCAGAAGGGCCAGCCACTACCTCTGCCATAGCTACAGGAAGACAAAATGCCGGTTTGTTTTGCTTCATTTTTCGAGTATTCAGTCAAACAAGGATACCAGTGGACACTGGACAGCTAACTTTATTACTCCGCTGAAATGCTAGTGAAACTTAGTTTTTCGACTAAAGTCGTTCGTAATTGGTTATGAAACCCATGACGTCATAACGATGTCACACCTCTCAGCCAATAATGAGTAACTGGAACTGCTTTTGTTTCCGTAAGAAAGTAAGTTAGAGGGCTCATTAAAAGTAACATTACCGTAGAGGAAACACCTCTCCCGACTTAGAAAATTCGAGGTAAAAACTTATCAAGCTCATTTAATTCCACCCCGTTCAATCTCTCATATAATGACTATACTTTTTATATTGCTTTTCACATGCTCTTTCCATGTAGGTGATTATTTATTTTAATATCCAGTGCGGATTGCTTCTGAAGAATTACCCATTTTTTTTATATATTTTACTCAATTCTAAGACATTTTTCTTATAGCATTTTTGCCGCCAAATTAATGTTAACCATTTAATCTTAGGTTAGGTTAGGTTGGGTGGGGTAAAGTTTGGGAGCTTTTGAAAGAATAGCGTCCACACGAGCATGGGACCTGTTCAAAAGGATGAAAAAGGTCCGTATTGTTAAAAAGGTCATGTCAACAAGACAGATTCTTAACCTAGCCTAACCTTAAGCTAACCTAACCATGCTTAGTTGTGACTCGGGTAGATTGTTATGTACTCTATCTGTGGTATCAGTGTCATTTTTTCTTTTCTTTTGATGAGGTAGAGATGTGGGAAGTCATTGATCATAATTACTGTCAATAATTACACAATTACATTGATGTTTCTTTTCCAGAGTTATTGCAATAGCTAATTTCTTTATTATTATCTTTTTAGGTGTTGGTCCTCATGAAATTTTAGCTCTGAACCTTCAGGGGAAGCTTTGGTAGGATTGGGCTTACTGGAGCAAGAAGCAGTTGAGGGGTTGGCATATATTGATGACAGTGAGGACCCAGCTTCACCTTCTGCAGGTTAGAAAGCACTTCACAGTATGCTGTATTAAATCTGTATATCTCAGTCTTAGACAGTAAGAGTATCAATTGTAACGTCTACTAGTAATGTAAGATAGGTCAAGCCTCAAGTGAATACCAGTTAGCAGTGCTAGATTTACCATGGGGCAAGTGGGGCAGCTGCCCTAGTGCCCCAACATTTTGGGGTCCCACAAGCCACATACATAAGTAATCACTGTACTGAATTAATATGACAGTAATTCATCATATATTATGTCATAGCAGATGATTTATTTATTTGATACAGCAGGAAGAGGTTTGTCTTAGAAAAAACATTGCAATTATTAATGCAGTATTTAAAATTAATGTCTATGCATTTATATATAATGTGCCATAAAAAAGTAACATATTGTTTCTTAATCTTTCAGGTCAGCCTTTTCTGTATGGAAAGCTGGATGTTGTACTTCAGCTGCTACCACCTCGACTGCTGCTGCTACCCACCTCGGCTGTTGCTGCCACCACCTCGGCTGTTGCTGCCACCACCTCGGCTGTTGCTAGCAAAGCACATGTCAGCAATTTCACAGCATTGCAGATGCACAACTCTTCGAGTTTGATATTGATGATGGCTCTGCAGAAGTGTTCGTCACAGATGATATCCCAATATCAATTATTGAAGAACACCAGTATGTGCGGAGAGAGGAGCCAAGCCACCCTGACGTTT
The DNA here is from genome assembly GCF_015104395.2 of Macrobrachium nipponense. NCBI lineage: Eukaryota > Metazoa > Arthropoda > Malacostraca > Decapoda > Palaemonidae > Macrobrachium > Macrobrachium nipponense. Next base: position 419,091 of record NC_087211.1, on the reverse strand, counting down.
CTGATATTTTTTTAGGATATATTGTGTAATCAAACGGATTAAATGAAGTGTAAAAGAATTAAATGGGAAGTGTAAGGGTACTAGCTGACAGCATGGTAACAATGACTTGATACCCTTAAGAAACATTTTTTTTGGCTAACTTTTTTTTAAAGTGGTAGTACTTGTAATATTGTCTATACAGTGGTAAAATCTATTTTTTTTTTCAACCATGCCCTATATGTTCCTATACCATGGGTGCCCATAAGGTGATAAATATCATATACCTCTTCATTATTGAGATTAGTATTTTGTTTAAGAGTAATGTGATATACTACCTCATTGTCTTAAGCTAACCACTCCAGTATTTTATGAGGTTTAATTTTTTTTTTTTTGCCTCCATTATATCGTGGTACTTGTGATCTCATGTTGTTGTGATAAGTTTAGTAGTTTTGTTATTTACAATGCTATTTCATGTTATTTCTCTAATGTGGCTATAATGCATGTTTTATTATTTATAATAGTATAAAATGACACCTCTGTGATCTCAGTTACCTCTATCTTATGGGTAATATTTTTTATAGTACATTTTTTTTTTACAATGCTATTCATGTTATTTCTCTATTGTGGCTATAATGCATGTTTTCTTATTTATAATAGTATAAAATGATACCGCTGTGATCTCAGTTACCTCGACCTTATTTGTAAGTTTTCTTTCCTGCAGATAATGTACTATGTAATACACTGATATTGCTATTAAGGGTCATTCAGTGATACAGTACACTGTTTGTATAGGTAATGTGAACATCAAATTCATTTATTTCATAGCTTACTTGTATCTAGGTGGCATTTATTTTTTCATAATGTGAGTCACTGTATGTAGTACTATACTTATCTCAAACCACCTTAACCTATGTTAAAAGTGCCTTATGAGTACCTGAAGAGAAGTGATAAAGCCAGAGAAATTGCATATATATCATTTTCAACTTTGCATATAGTACATAGTATAAAAAGATATATTTTCTGTATTGAGATTTATTAAACAAGTATAGATATCTTTTATTTTTCTGTATAGAGATTTATTAAACAAGACTTAAGAAAAATACATCGTTTCTCTAGCATGATTATACATGAACATTTTATAAGATCTATGATAACTAAAGGTCAAAACACAAGACATTTTTTTTGTTTATCTAGCATTGCTTTATACATGAAAATGTTATAAGATATATGAATTATAAGTCAAAACAATCAGATTATAATATAGGAATTTTAGATTGTATATATGAAATAATTTTAAAATAATAACAACATCCAATAACTTTAAATCTAGCTTCTGCAAAGGAAAATCACACTATTACAAAGCAATTAGTGTAACTTGCAAATAAACCTATGTTATATCTTATAAAGAACAGCACAAGGACAAACTAAACAAGAGCAATGATAATGTAGAAATATAGTTTACTCTACAGAATATATTAATGCAAAAACAAAATTTTCCACCATCTCTCCTCTTACCACTTGCCCTGCACCTTGCCTTGCACCTGCAACTGCTGCTGGATCATCAGGATCTTCCTCATCCTCTTGCTCCTCTTCCTCTAGCAGCTCAGGAGCGGGTATTCGTTGCTGAACACAACGATTGTGTAGCAGCATACAGGCAGCAGCTACCTTCGCACATGGGGTTTTCATACTGTAGAGACCCACCAGAATTACGCAGACATCGGAAGCAAGATTTCAAGACCCCAAATATCTGCTCAATTATAGTTCTCGTCTTCTTATGTGACCTATTATACCTTTCTTGTCCCGGGTTGTTGGGTGTGGATATGGGGTGAGGATGGCTCCAGTGGATACCCACTATCACCTGCAACAGAAAAAATGTCTAGATTTAAATAATTTATCGACCACATTCCATAGATTATTTGTTTATTAGTTCTCATAATTTAAAAAACAACAGAAGGTATTACTGTACTGTCTTAGGAATTTGTAATACAGTGCCAGGAAATACATTACTTCAGCCACAGCTTCATTTATATGCAGTATATAACTGGTACCTGTACTTGGAAAATTAGTATCACAGGACCTGTAAGTACACACCAAGTACAACTTAAATATTGTATAATAAAAGCATGAATAAATAAGAACATGATACTGTTACATATGAGCCTGGCCTTGAGAAAGGCTCCGATACGTAAACAGAAATAGTTGAAGGAAAATAAAGGAAATTTACCAGAAACTCAGCTAGGTACTTAACAGCTTACAAGAGGCTGCTTACAGCCAAGGTTTAAGTAAATGCAACTGGTCCCCACATGGACTAATAATATCTCTTAATGTATAGCTGGCGCAGAATGAAAGTCACTAATAAAGCTGGTTTCGAAATCTTGCGGCAATGCAACACTTGCGGGCAGACAGACTTGGCACGTGACTCAGGGAATCTGGAAAAGGATCCCAGATTACACAAGATCAAAGAAAAATGACTTCTTGCTCAAGATACGGATATTCAGTTCTCTAACACTGGGCAAAGGAAGCCCTAATGGTTCACTGAGGTATGCACTGAAGACTTAGTCTTTAACAAGTCACAAGGGGGAGCACATGGCCCGATGAGGACAAAGGGGCTTTTGATGTAGGAGGGATAAAAGTGAGACTTGAAAATGAAATTAGCAAGAGTCTATGGTAGTAAAAGGTGCTGGTTTGGAGTTTACAACTTTTAGACGTACCTGGATGCCACGATCGTGGACCTTTGTGGAAAAATGCGGCATCCGGCTTGGTCTCAGGTCTGGCCGTCTGGGTCTTTTGGCGCGCCAGTACGCCGTTTAGGCCTAAGTGTGGGAAGCTGGCTGGCTGGACATCCGTCGAGGTCACGAAATGCAGTCGACTGAGAGAGATACTGGTTCTCACTTAATTACTTGGGGCTTCCATACACCGCCTCGGGCACTGCCTGAAAGTGATAAACCACCAGCCAGCAAATTGGGAAGGAAATAGGTCTTATTGTAGAAGTCCCTAAATCCATCTCGAGGCCTAGCTACTCTTGTGACTTGCCTCTCTTACCATAAGCTTCCGTCAGACCGGAAATTCCTTACTAAGACGTGCTCTCTCCCAAAACCAAAATCAGTTGCTTTAGGAGAGGGCATGGCTGCTTCTTTTATAACTAAAATTAATAAAAAAAATAAAAAAAAAAAACTGCTGGGAAGGCGAGGCGTTCAATAAACGTAGCAATACTCACCAAGAAGATGCATATCTCCATAGACACCATCTTGGAAGCGACCTCGTAGTGGGCAGTTGTTCCAAATGTAGGCATCATGGGTGCTGCAGGATACTTCACAGTATAGCTAGTGATGAGGTTTTGGGAATTTCCCACTAACTGAAGATTTAGCGAGCGATATCCTTTTCAGTTTACATAAATGTATTCATTGTCACTTGGTGTTTTAATGGGAATATGTGTTCCATCTATTGCACCAATGACTCTTAGAAAGCCACTAATCCTATGGAAATCTTGCGCAGTATGGTGAATTTCCTGTGGATTTTGTGGCGTTTTTATTTCTGTCCTTGCTTTGTTATATAGAACATCTGTAACTTGACTGATGATGCGACTTACACTTGCTTGGCTCATACAAGTTACATCACCAATCACATTTTGAAAAGGTCCTACCACTTGCCAAAAATCTCAACGTCACCAAGACCTGTGTATGTGTGGGGATGGCATGGCTTCATGAGGTTGGCCTTCCAATGTGTGGCTCTAGTTCTTCACACAGACTGATGATCTGGTTGCGAGGAAATCTATATTTTTGAAGCAATTCTGTGTCATCAATGTGAAGTGGATCCAAAGGGTCTCTGTACCTCCTCTCCCATTGCAAACTGCTGAGCTGCAAAATACCGGCAACCAGGGCTTCCATCACAAAGTTTATTGATGTTCTCACTAAGCCTAAAAACCAATTAGGTATCTGAAACTTGAACAATAAAGTATCTTAGATATATTTTGATAAAATCAACTCCACAAAGCATTTCATAATGGTAGGCTAGGTCCTAAAGATTTTATAAAACTTGAACCTACTAGTAAATATATTTGCAAAAAATGAGAATCAGTAAAAACCAAGTGACAACTATGACACACTTTGGTAACCTTCTGATTCCTACAGGGATACGATTAAAGAGAATGAAAAGAAAAAATAACTTAGAATATTTCTTTCCTGTTGTGATTCAATGTTCTCTTCAACGAAGGTGTACTAAGAGAAAAACAGCCATGCACAGCTCTTTTTAAGAGAGTGTTCTTGTGCTTGACATGTGCACTAGTGCTGCTACATTAATTCCTAGATGGGGGGGGGCGGGTGTTATGCCCACAATGTGCTAACCATTTCCCAATGTTGTCCTCTAGCCTAACCCTGTACAGTAACTCTGTCAGTGATTTCATTAATTCCTAGATAGGGGGGGGGGGGGGGGGGTATGCCCACAATGTGCTAACCATTTCCCAATATTGTCCACTTGCCTAACCCTGTACACTAACCTAATCTGTCAGTGAATTGATTAATTCCTTGATGGGGGCTATGCCCCCAAACCCACCTTAGTAGTCATTTACTAGTGTGCATATTTAACATTGTTGCAAATTATAATTGAATATTTTGGCTGTTCTTTTTCCACTTTATATATGTTAACCTAGGAAATTAAATTCGTTCCCCACTAAACAGCCACACAGGATATACATGCATAAGGTGTACCATTGTCCTAATTTATCAAAAATGTTCCTCTGCCTACTAAACGTCAAACCTCAAGCTCTCATTGCTGCTTACATGTAGCCTAGGTTATAGGCCTATAAGCATTAGGTAGCCTAATACAAATCTCATTAATAACTAAGTAATAAACATATAATTTGTCTACTTACCCACAGTAAGTACACCTTAAACCACAAAACTATGTCTAATGGCGTTAATTGACGTATACAAGAGGTAGGAGACACCCTCTTCTTCCTTGTTGTCATTCCCAAAGTTGCCTTTCCCACCTCAAAGGCTGCTCTAACCAGCCATAGCGCAAAGGCTCTCACGACGCCATATTTCCAAGATGGCGGCGCACACTCAGTGTTTTGAGTATGAGCCTTTTGAGTAACTGCCGACAGGAACGGCGCTTTGCCACAAAAGGCGCCTTTAGAAGTTTTGGATATCTGGCCCCTGGTTCTTAGGGCCTGATCTTGTGTCCTCTGTTATCATTCCTTCAGTTTCCTTCTTTAGCTCCTCTCTGTAGACCATTGCCATCGTGTCATCACTGACTAGTTCTTTAGTCTGTCTCTGTATTGTCTGTGCATTGGTTTGTTGTGCCAGTCTTTTGTTCTGTCTGTCATTCTCCTGTCTCTGTATATTTCTGGGTCTTCGTCTACATTTATTAGTCCTTCTTCCCCAATGCACTCTTTAGCCACTCGTTTTCACTGGTTTTTCAGATATTGCCCAGTGCTCTGTTTTTCATGTTGACGCAGTCCTCTATACTTAGTAGTCCTCTCCCTCCTTCCTTTCATGTTATGTATAGTCTGTCCGTATTTGCTCTTGGGTATAGTGCTTTGTGTATTGTCATATGTTTCCTGGTTTTCTGATCTATGCTGCAGAGTTCTGCCTTCGTCCATTCCACTATTCCTGCGCTGTATCTGATTACTGGCACTGCCCATGTGTTTATGGGTTTTATCATATTTCCGGCGTAGAGTTTTGACTTGAGTATCGCCTTGAGTCTCTCATATATTCTTTCCTGATCGTGTCCTTCATCTCTTGGTGTTTTATATCCCCTCCTTCCATTATTCCCAGGTATTTGTATCCTGTCTCATCTATGTGTTTGATGTTGCTCCCATCTGGTAGCAACATCAAACACATCCCTTCAGTTCTCGTTACTTGCCTTTTTTGTATGTTGACTAAGGCGCATTTTCTATTCCAAACTCCATCCTGATTTCCCCAGATACAATCCTTACAGTCTGGATTAGGGTATCTATTTCCTTGATGGTCTTACTATACAGCTTGATGTCGTCCATGAACATCAGATGGTTGATTTCTGTTGCCTCTCTTCTTGAGTTGGTACCCGGCATCCATCTTCTGTAAGTACTTTTGTCATGGGAATCATGGCTACTGCGAAGAGTAGTGGGGACAGTGAGTCGCCCTGGAAGATCCCTCTCCTGATATTAACCTCTGCTAATCTTATTCCAGAGCTTGTAAGTATTGTATTCCAGTTGCGCATTGTATTTTTGAGAAGCTGATGGTGTTTTCCTCTGCCCCATATATTTTCAGGCATTCTATTAGCCATGTGTGTATCATGTCGAAGGCTTTCTTATAGTCTATCCATGCATGCTTAGGTTGGTTTTCCTTCTCCTACCGTCTTCATTACCATTTTGTCTATCAGGAGCTGGTCTTTTGTGCCCCTACAACTTCCTTCTGCAGCCTTTCTGTTGGTGGGGGGATGGTGTTTGTCTCCTCTAAGTAATGGTATAGCACTGATGTTACCTGTAGTAACTTCCACTATTATTGTAGGCAGGGGTGATAGGCCTGTAGTTACTGGCTATATTTCCTTACTCTTGTCTTTTGTACTAAGGATGTTCTTCCTGTGGTCATCCATTTGGGTGCATGGTGATTGAGATACAATGCTGGAGTTGTTCTGCTATTCGTGGGTGTAGTGCCTGAAGTTTTTGAACCAGTACCCATGGACTTCATCGGGACCTGGGGCTTTCCAGTTTGGCATTTTCTTTAGTTGGTGTCTGACTGTGTCTGTCGTGATCTCTGTGAATCTTTGTTTTATTCTCCCTGTTTCTTCTTCCTTGACTTCCTGGAGCCATGTTGCATGTTTGTTGTGATACCGGATTGCTCCATATGTTTTCCCAGAGTCTCTTACTTGGTTCGGCTTCAGGAATTTCTTGGTGGTCTCTTCCCCTCTAGTTGGCTGTATAGTCTTTTCTGGTTGGTTTCCGAATAGTTTGTTCGGTTGGTATCCCTTATTCCTGTTCATGTACCGTTGGATCTTAGTGCTTTGGCCTTAAGCTCTGTTTTACATCTTCTATTGTATTGTTTTAGTCCTCTCTTGTACTTTGTATTTCTCGTTCAGTTCCTCCCTTGTTTTCTTGCTTCGTAGCCTTTTTCTGCCATCTCTTTCAGTTTACTCAAGTCAGATCTCATCACCATGATTTGCTTTTCCAGGCGCCTTTTCCAAGGAGGTTGCTGTTTGGTTCTGTTGGGTTGGTTGTGCTGGTGGTGTTGGTTGTTCGAATCCCCATCAGTTCTGCTACTAATCTTGCTCCTGCATATGCCAAGTTATTTGTTTTGTTTTTCTTGTGATACTGGTGGTGTGTATTATGCCCATTATTTCATTGACCTCACTTGTTTTCTCCCTGAATTTTCTTGGTGTTTTGTAGGCTTTCATGGAGGGGATCTTTGTTCTCTCTGTATCTGGCTCCATCCATTTTCTAATCTTTTCTACCCATTCCGTCCTTTGTTACTTCGTCGGTGTTTCTTCGTGTGTCGTTGTTTGATACCTCACCATCCCTGTCGTCTTCTGTGGCATCGTCTCTCAGTTTGTCTTCGTGTAATTCGTTGTCGTGTGGACATTTTCCCTTTCCAGTTCTTCTCTTTCTGTTGGGGAGAGCCAGTTCTTTTCTTATGTTCCTTACTTGGTCTGCCAGCCTCTGCTCTGTTTGGGGGGTGTTATTTCCTCTATTCCAGATGTTGACCATCCTTCTTCTATATCCTCTCTCCGTCGGGTTTGCTTGTGATGTAGCATCTCCATAGTTTCCTTATTTCTTCTCTTGTCCATTTCTTCCTTTGGTTTGCTTCTGTAGCTCCAACCTCAGGCTGTTGTTTACTGTCGTTGTAGTGGTCAGTTGCTGGATGACGACTTCCAAGTACCTGACCATCTTCCCTTCAATTGGGCTGAATACCTGGTTGCCGACGAAGCTCCTCTGTTGCCAGAGGTTCCATTTACGTCGTTTGTCGTTCATTCCTTCATTTGTTAACATCATTGTTGAGTTTGCTATTCAACCCATAGCTGGACCCTACCCCATCAGGGATAGGTACTCATTTACAGCTGAGTAGATGAGGAAATTATGGTAAAGATCCTTTCCCAAGGAATCAACGCCGAGGAGAGCGGTCACCCATCCAACGACTGACCAGCCCCAATGTTTGCTTTACCAGTCCTTGACGACCTAACCCACTCTGCCACGGCGCCACTTATTATTATTATTATTATTATTATTATTATTATTATTATTATTATTATTAGGGAGGAGACCTTCGTTTGAGAGCAGTAGCGTTGAAAATGATACCTTTTTCTACTCTATTCAATTTGTATGGCGTCTTCTCTCTTCGTTTAAAATTTGGTTAATAAATTGTAGTTTAATGTGTGCAGCTATAGTCCAAGATAACTAATACTATCGTAATAGTTAAGTAGTATAAATACTGAGACATCCACCAAACCTGTTGCCCTGAAAAAAAAAAGGAGAAAAATAAGGCGTCGAACAGCTTTTGGAGTAAATGAAAGATGGCCGTCTGTAACTGAATATGACGCACAAGGAAGCCATCATTTATTTATCTCTTATGAAATGCAATGCTGAACTTAACATGCTGAAAATAATTTATGAATAGGCTGTTCGACAGCTCTTGCCAGTCATGCGATGGGGGAAAAACCGAAGTCAATCCGTAATATACTTTCGACATTCGTGATCTGAGGAAACTCCAATCACTCTATTACCATACAGATATATAGGATCTGACAGAACTAGGGGACACTTGCAAATCCAATGCATATCAATTGCATATTGCCACTGATGTCTTGGCGGTAATGTCTTCGTGTATATGTATTTATACAATGCACACGCGACGCCATACCTACCATCGTGAACCCTGATGGGTTTGGTGACGTATAGTATATACACGTTAATTTGGTATAAAACTATACGTTTCTTTACCTTTCAGAATTTAGATAGTATATTGGGATCAGATGCCAGGCATGGAAATATGGTTTGCATCATGGAAATAGAATTCATTTTTTCGTAATGTGTTATCATCCACTAAAAAGAAAAGAGAGAGAGGAGAAAAAAAAAAAGGCTGGGGGAGCTTCGATGGTCTTTTATCAATAAGCATTTTAAAATGAAATTTTCTTCTCTCTCCCTCTCTCTCTCTCTCTCTCTCTCTTCTCTCTCTCTCTCTCTCTCTCTCTCTCTCTCTCTCTCCTTTCAATGACCATTGATGCATTTTGCATTAATTCATCAAATATTCAAGTCAAAGTCTATATGACCTAATTGCTTTATTCATAGTCGTGAATATTATATGTATATTAATTAAACTAAATTTGACGGTTTCTCTAAATTTCCCAAAGAGCAGAACAGCCAGTCAATTGAGGTCCTTGAATGGTTACAAAAGTGACCCCAATTATCTGACCAATACCCTAGGGCATTGTTTTCTTTGTCATAGAGAAGCAATAATAATCATTCAAGATGTGGAAAAAAGCGTAGTAAACGAGAGAGAGAGAGAGAGAGAGAGAGAGAGAGAGAGTAGAGAGAGAGAGAGAGAGAGATAAATATGTTGTTGAGAAAGGTGCCCAAAATGTGCGGGCATAATCACTCTCAGAGAAGCTATTTCAACCTAGAGGTGCTCACCAATCGTAAAGCAAGGGCGTAGGTGGGCGTAGGTGAGGGTGGGGGGATTGAGCATAATAGCTTGGAGTCAGCACCCCAGGGTTCCCAGATTCGGCGGTTTCTCACCAAATTTTGCTGTTTTTTTTATAATTTGGTTTGGTAAAATTCACTTTGGCTGGTTAGTGGTTTTTTGGCTGGTTTTCAGAAACTTTCTATTTGAGCTAAACAGTGATCCCACGTTTGAGGAATCTCTCCCCAGATTGGGAAATTTTAAAGGTTTTCAGGAAAATCTGGGGAATTTGAATAGGTTTTCAGTAAAAAACTTGGGTAACATTTAAGCAAAATATGTAGATGGAATAAAAAAAAAATCACACACACCACCGACGACCGCTAAACAGGCCGCCGGATTCTCGGAGAGCGAGCCTCATTTAAAATTTCAATTCATTCTCGTTTTTTTTCCTGTATTCTTATATTAGTTTATATTATGTAACTAAAACTATGATGCCGCTATACAAGCATATATATGATAAAAAATATGCATTTATAAAGGTAAATATAACGCACATATATTTGGCGGTTATATGGGTTAAGATTTTCATTTGGCGGGATTTAGGCTGGTTTCATGGTAGACTTTGGCTGGTTGGTAGTGGTGTCATCTGGGAACCCTGCAGCACCCTTTCATATGATGGTGTCATGCAACGCTCGTCACGTCGTGGCCAGAAGAACTGAGACAGGACACACGAATTGGGTCGTTTTCCTTTCATAGGCTCAGTCGGCGAATTCCCTCCAGTGTCTCAGTAGCAAAGGAGGGATTTATTTCACCATTGATCTTCGAAGATGTGGAATAAAATTGACTTAACCCTCTTCGATTTTCATAGGTTTTGCCTTGATATGACCAGTTTTATACACGGGGAGTCAAATTGTAACCAAAAATAGTCAGTAACTTGTTGAATTATTATTTTTTTTTAAATTTACAAGTGAGTTCTCTTCTGTCTGTATTTCTCTTTTTATTTCCTCTTCTTCCTAATGAACACCATAATATTCTTTGTAAGCTTAAAAATTTCAAGTTAAATGCCCCTGTGATGGGCTTGTGCACTGTGAGTAGGATTTATTTTCATAATAATAATAGTAGAGTAATAATGTACTAAATGCTACTGACACCGAATTTAAATTGTGACTGAAGTATATGCGTTACATATCAAGAGAAAGTTCTTGATTTACGAGACTGAACATCCAATCAGCCGAGAATTCTGATAGTCCTTCCGCATTTCGTATTTCGTACCACCGAACAAGGTGTTTGACTTTGATTTTAACTCTGTGTTTAGTGGAAGAATATATTGTTGAAGGAAATTCAGCTTCTAACGATGATGGGCGTAGCACGTTTTGCTAATAATATTTTATTAAACAGAGTGATTTCCCATAAAAAAAAAATAAGAATAAAGCCAAAGTGAGATTTACAACATTTCAGCGACTTTTCTTACGAGGTAGCAAGTCAGAATGCACTAGAAAACGTAGGTCTCTGCAGCGAAATATGTCCCACTCTTATAGCAGGTGTAATTTTGGATAAATTGTTTAAAGCTCTTAACATACTTTCAGGTAAACAAAAGAGCTTACCATTACCCAGAAAAAAATGAATTAATTTAGTGTGAATGTGAAGTTTATCATTTAACCCAAAGAGCCGGCCAATTGAAAGGACGTCACCGCTCTTTCGATAAAGACGAACAACGAAAATAAAGTTTGAATCAATAGATATAAATACGGCCAGGGTTTCGCTTTGCTAGTTGTCCATCAACGTTTGACCTCAAAACGTTTCTGCGCCGAAATAGACTTGATATTGGTCGTGCTTTATCCAGAAATAGCTTACCACAATGCTCTGCGTTGGTCTCTGTTTGGGATGGACATTAAACTGTCAGATTGGGCTTCAGTCTATGAGTGTTTTTTTTTGACTGTCATTATTCTTTGTATTTGTGTACATTTCCCGCTTTTGAAATCCGATGATGGACAGAGTAGAATGGAAACTAATGCACCAATTCGCAGGAAAAAAACCCCCGGGCGACATAAGTTACCTTTGAATCATTCAGCAGAAAAGATTTTTCATTTTAGGAATCGTAAATAATAAACTTAATAAAACCTGTCATTGCGACGCCGCCATGGTAATATTGTTTTTTCGGTGCGTATTTATTGTTTGAAACAAATAGATGGTATTGGATTAAACGACGGTTTCAGATACGATTGTTTACAATTCAGTACGCCGCCATGGAGACAAATACTATATATATATATATATATATATATATATATATATATATATATATATATATATATATATATATATATATATATATATATATATATATATACATATTTATATAGATGTATATATATAGATATCTATATATATATATCTATATATATATATATATATATATATATAAATATATATATATATAAATATATATATATATATATATATATATATATATGTATATATATATATATATATATATATATATATATATATATATATATATATATATATATATATATATAGATATCTATATATATATATGATATATATATATAATATAATATATATATATAATATATATATATATATATATATATATATATATATATATATATATATATATATATATATATATATATATATATATATATATATACACACACACACACGCACACACACACCACACACAGACACAGACACACCACACACATATATATATATATATATATATATATATATATATATATATATATATATATATATATATATATATATATATATATAATGACCTTGGCAAGGTGTCGTAATTCTTTTTCGTACTGTATCACATAAATAATGCTCACTAATAACACAAGTCAATAATTATAAAAAAAAGCTCCGGTACATTTTAAAGTAACAAATCAAATTCGCGATTCCGATTATCACCTGCAACCACCAACGTGGTCTATTTGTACCCGAGTGAAAGGAAAGAAAGGCTAGTTTCCAAAAAGCTTTTTACTTACCTTCCCGGCGCCCCCCCCACCCCCAAGCCCCATAACCCCCACCCCGAGGGAACAACAAACAAAAGACATAAAGAAACTCCTGTTTCAATACCTCCTTCTCTCAAGATGCCATTCGCCCGACTTATAACGGAGCGCTTGGTAGACAAACTGACCTCATTTGGGTACAATTCCGACTGCCCGCCCGCCATCTGCGAGGCACTCGCTCCAAGAGTTTCTTCTGCCCAGCCCCAAAACGTTCCTTTGGCCCCCTTTTAGAGGTCCCTTATGGAGCTCAAACACTTTTGCTATTTTTCAATGCGTTTTACAAGGCTTCTGATACGCCCATGACACTTTGGGAGGGACGTGATCTTATTTTATGAATGGTCAAGATTCATATCTTCTTTGTTGCTTGTATTCAAAATAAATATGCCCTCGGTTAAACGACTGAGGGTTTGCCAGTGAAAGCTGACAAACGATCTCAGTGGTCTGATGAAACTATTTTGATAATAAATTGCAATAAATTTGTTCTTTGAATAAAAGGCTAATAGGTTAAAGGATCGCTTCCCTTCAATACGGTATTTATATTAACGCCTTCACTTCCATTGATTCAGATGAACTTGCTTTGGACAGAAGGTTTTACGAAATTCACAATGCCAATGTTACAGATTCTTCAAGACCTGACACAGGTGGGAAATATTCTTGGCTTACAGGACTAACATTCAAAATCGTTTACTTTTGTTATTCTAATTGCGGCGGTGTCATTTTGAAACGAAAATGAGATTCAATTATATAGTGTAGGCGAACATTGACCCAATCAATCAATCCTGTCGGGATTAGGATGGTCACAGTCTCTTGCTGATAAATTGAGGCTGGAACCTTTGTGCTTTGGTTCGCGTGTCTGTGTAAACAGATATTTTTGTCGTTTACACTTTTTTGCTTTGAAGAGCACAGGAAAACAATCGAATTTTACATTGTATTTCCTTTTGCGGAATTTTCTTTTTGTGTATCAAATAGATTAAAGAAAACATGTATCTAGTACGTAGTTGCAAAGCAATTTCTAAAGAAATAGTTATGTGATGGGAAGTTTGACCAGTATGAATATGTAGATCTACTCCACTTCTGCCCTTATGCATATAATACAGTCTCTCTCTCTCTCTCTCTCCTCTCTCTCTCTCTCTCTCTCTCTCTCTCTCTCTCCCCCATATAATAAAGCAGGGAAAGAAAACCTATCGATTTTCCAAAAAAATCTCGTTATTGCGTAAAAAAAAAAAAATCAATAAATATGGCTTTCAAAATATGGACGGCGATAGTCACTACCACTTTCATATGTCCGTTTTTTGTTTTTATCGTAAATAAAAATAAATCTTGATTGTACATATGCCAAATATCATTAGTCTTATCTTCTTTCCTGAGGCGGGAATGATATATATGGATATATAATATATATATATATATATATATAATATATATATATATATATATATATATATATATATATATATAAACATCCACAAAACTTCTTATCGTAAGCAGATTTCCTTTAGCGAAAAATCCCACTAAAAGGTTTCCTCATAAGTGGATAAACATTTTTCTTGTTTTTCATCTTTTATTTTTTTCTTCCTTGCCTGTCGGAAGCGGAGAGCAGGAATTATTCATGGCCGATTTTTGGAAAAGCAATGAAATATTCTTGCTGCTTCCGGTGCAGGAATATATGTTTCTTTTCTTCTGATTTGCAACGTTGGTTGCAGGTGATATCGGAACTCGCAGATCTGATTTGTGCTCCGAAAATGTTTGTGGAGTTTATTTGTTATGGATTCGTGTTATTGACGATCATAGTTGTGCAATAATACGAAGATGAACTACGTCGCTCTCCAAGCTTGTATTTTTATTGGGCTTTGAGAAATGTATATATATATATATAATATATATATATATATATATATATATATATATATATATATATATATATATATATATACATATATATATATATATATATATATATATATATATATATATATATATATATATATATAAAACGCTGTCGAAAAATCTGCTCTACGAAATAAACTAAAAAAGACGGCACTAGTGTGAGAGACTCAATTGACCAAATAATGGAATGATATTATAATCTTTCAGTGTGAAATTGGACCGAATTCATCTAAAAATAAAAAGAATGTGCTTACCTGTGCCGTATTGTACAATGAAATGTAACCTTTTTATTCGATTGTTAGATAAATAGGACTTTACTTACGTGTATTGTATTATTTTTTTTTTTTTTGTCATTTCTTATCAGGGTAAGTAAAAAAAATTGTAACGGAGGCCACACACGCTTACATGTTCGACTATCTGAGGTAAGAAATTGTTGGCTGGACATAAAATGCAGTTGCAATACCATTGCGTTCATAAATTTAAAATTTGGAGAAGGATTAAGTAAGGAAACCGAAACACGAGATGGCTGTGTTTACAACCAGCCACCAGCAGGCCAGAGCGAATTGCTCAAAGAGATTCACTGGAATGGAATATAAGATCTTTTCATGCCTAATGCCCCGCCGTGGGGCCTAAGATGAGGGTATTCCGTGTCGAAATTGAAATTGGGAGTAGAAAGGTTTGAATTGAGAGTAGAAAGGTTTGAATTGAGAGTAGAAAGGTTTGAATTGAGAGTAGAAAGGTTTGAAGTGAGAGTAGAAAGGTTTGAATTGAGAGTAGGAAAATGTTTTGAATTGGGAGTAGAAAGGTTTTTGTTGTTGAGAGTAGAGAGGTTTGAATTGAGAGTAGAAAGTTTGATTGCAGAGTAGAAAAAGGTTTGAAATGAGAGTAGAAAGGTTTGAAATGAGAGTAGGAAAAGGTTTGCAATGAGAGTAAGAAAGGTTTGAAATGAGAGTAGAAACAAGGTTTGAAGTGAGAATAGAAAAGTTTGAATTGAGAGTAGAAAGGTTTGAAGTGAGAGTAGAAAAGGTTTGAAAGGTGATATATGAGGGAAACCTCGCGGTTGCTCTGTGAACCCATTGTTAGGAAAACCAATTTACTTTGTTACGTAGCTGAAAAGTCTGTATTATATTTCCTGACCTCTCTCTCTCTCTCTCTCTCTCTCTCTCTCTCCCTCCCTCCCTCTCTCTCTCTCTCTCTCTCTCTCACACACACACAGACATTTTATGCCACACTTTTACCAGAAAAAAAAAAAACATTGTCCAAAAAAAAACCTCCTCCTCAGACAGAGCAAGCAATCTCAGTTGCGGAATAGATGTGATTTTCACTCGACTAAAAACAGCAAAAAAAAAATATTTTTTTGTCTTTCCCCCCTATAATAAAAAGGGAAAACTGCAGGTTTTTTTTGTTTATTTTATTTTTATTTATTTATTTATCTATTTATTTTTTTTGCCTTCTAAATGAAAATCATACTAAGGGTTTTGTCATATTTCTGTAAATTCTGGAACAGCAAACTCTACTATAGCATAATTTATGTATCCTTGTTGATAGGAATATCAAGCTTTTTAAGCCATTTTTATTTGTTTAGTAAATTGCTGATTATGAGGAATTATTATAATAGATATGAAACGCCATTTGCATAAAATTAGAGTTTATCTTTCCCTTATTGTTTTTAGCAATGTAACCTGTAACCATTAATAAAGGGTTCAAGATTCCTTATAACCTGTTATTGATTGTTAGGTACTACACTCAATGTTAACTCTCTCTCTCTCTCTCTCTCTCTCTCTCTTCTCTTCTCTCTCCTCATCCTCTCTCTCTCTCTCTCTCTCTCTTCTCATAATACAATACCAATAATAGAGGGAAAATATATATTTTTTCTCTGGAAGTAAAGTAATGTGTAACCATTATTTTTGAAGTATCCACACTCAAGAAATAAGTTATTCAAATGATTAAATGAATAAGCGAAAATAATGACGGGACAAAGCGATATCACTCCGAAATAGTGTCAGGGAAAGAGAAGCCTTTTGCGTTATTATTTTATCCCCATTGATTCATTTCACTTTTTATTTCCCTGATAGAATCAGACAACAAAAAATAAGAGAAGGAAAAACTAACGCGATTTCATCTTTCGTAAACTCCAGTAGCATCAAAGAATCAGCCTTCTCGAGTTTTTGATCATTTGAATGTTTTTTCTCACGCGAAAACTCTCAACATTCAGAAGAGCATTTTCGAGCGATTAAAAAAAACTCATAATAATCACAATCTTCAGCAAAGCGAATAGGTTCTTTCATGACTCCCTCCAAGGGAGGTCGTGTTTAATTCCGCTTCATGGTAAACGAATAATATCTGGATGAGATTAATCTTGAGAGCTCTTCTCTGCGTTTATTGTGCCCTGAGAGGAGAGAGAGAGAGAGAGAGAGATGGCGACCTTTATAATCCTCGAGTTACTTCTTTTGGGCGAGATATGTGTTTCTTTAGAACGATAGTGAAACATATAGGCTGGTGTATCAATTTATACAGCACCTTATTACTGTTTTTAACCTTCTTATCTAAGGTCTGAATATTCGCTGGAGGCTAGGATTCATCATATTTAATCTTCAATGATTACGTACACAATCTAGACACCTGTGAGGTGCCTTGCTATCCTTAAAAATAACGATAACAATAATATACTTAATCCCCAACTAGAATATTTTAAACAGCAAACCGAAATCTGGAAGAAGTGTTGTTTCTCATTCTTCAGACCCCAAGTCATATGATACAGAAATTTTTGTGAAATCAAGAGGGTAATATGAGACTGTTATGGCAACAAAAGTAGATTTGACAAACTTATAAGTTTCCGCTCAGGGACAACGTCAAGATGAAATCACGTGATACAAACATAACAGCAAAATGCTTTCATGCAATAAAACCATTTAGACTGCAGGGAATTCTAATTCAGATACCTGCTGAAGTAAACTGCCTCTATATTGGATAATCCAAAAATTATCTCTCGAAATTAGTAAAATTTACCAGTACTTCCCAAAATCTCCTCTCTCTCTCTCTCTCTCTCTCTCTCTCTCTCTCTCTCATTTTGAAGGCAAATGGCACTTGCGCTCATTTTATTCAAGCACTTTTTTTTTCCATTTCGTTCGTTTTTATTGGCAAGGAAGTTTCACGCTCTGTGCTCAAATGGGAAACTCAAAAGGACACGAAATGAGAGAGATAGAGAGAGAGAGAGAGAGAGAGAGAGAGAGAGAGAGAGGGGGGGGGGGGCGGTTGGTCGGTAAATGAAAGAACGTCTTGAATTAATGAAAAAGCATCTTGAGTGATTGGTGGAACTTTGCTGAATAGACGAGAATGGTATTGGTGTTTTTTTTTTTTTTTTTTTTTTTTTTTTTTTTTTTTTTTTTTTTTTATCAAATTTCAATAAGAATGGAATAACTTTATAGGTTATTCTTTGCTTGCTTTTATTATTTTTAATAACCACTGTACCTTACAGCATCTCTTATGCATCCTCGCCCGCTAATTAAGAAGCATCAGATCCAAAGATTAGGCCTATTGGCGATGAGCCCCGTAGTAGGGCATTTCAGGGGACAAAATGCTTTTAAGCAATTTGGAATCGAATGGAGGGTTAATTTTCTTATGCCTCTTTATTTTATGTGATCGAAAATTTTCAATTTATTCCATAAATACTTTCTAGTTAGCAGTACCATTTAATGTATGATCATTATTACAAATTATTTTTTTTGCTTCATTGAACTTACATAAGGCCATGGATGTTTTATATAGATCAGATAAGAAGGACATGGCGTAGTTTTCTTTTTCCAGTAATGGAATTCTTTCATTGGTTCTTAAAGTTAACGGCAGTCGTCTTAAGTGCATGACTGCCTGGAGGTAAACATATGACGCAATACTGGATTTCCAGGTGAAAAACAACTGAGTATTTAGACGAGAATTAAAATTTTAACTTTAGCTCATTTGACCAAAAAAAAAATAAATAAATAAATAAATAAAGAAAGAAAAAGACAGCGAAAGGTAAATGGTGATTGAATGAATATAGCCAAGTTTCGTAAGAGATTGAAGAATTTCATATTCTTGAAGAGAGAGAGAGAGGAGAGAGAGAGAGAGAGAGAGAGAGAGAGAGAGAGAGAGAGAGAGAGGTGGGGGGGTTGGGGAGGTGAAGTGTTGGGTGGTAGGGAATAGCATGACACTTCCCAAGGCTGGTGTGTGTGACAGTAAACTTAAACTATGTATTATATTAGGGAGAAGGACAAACTGAAATTTATGGCTCAAGAAAAGTAAGGCCAACATTCCCTGGAGGCTTTAGGCCACGTTGTTGTAGCAGTACGACTGAGGAATTCTAAAGGAGAGAGAGAGAGAGAAAGAGGGAGAGAGAGGAGAGAGAGAGAGAGAGAGAGAGAGAGAGAGAGGAGAGAAAGACTGTGTAGTAGAGATTTGGTACAATAACGGCAGCTCAAGTTTCTCAGTCAGGTACCGAGAATAAATTGCTGAGACATATACTGATGGAAAGAAG
>NC_087211.1:392578-395078 GCF_015104395.2 Macrobrachium nipponense | reverse complement strand
AACAATATCCTTTTCACTTGTCGTTCCTGGAAAAGTTTACATATTTCGGAAACTTTTATTATAGAGGGTGATTTAATTAAAGAAAGGAAAGAGGTATTCCAGGCGTGTGGGTCAGACACCGAAGTCTTAAATAAAATTCTTGAGACAGCACACTGGAATTTCGTCATTTTGAATAAACAATTCCAGACATTTGAAACAAAAGGGTGAAGGAATCATATTCACTGGCATTTTCTTCCAAAGGACTTTATGCTCGTTTTTCTCTCTAAACTATTTCGCGTTTTTTCAAACAGTTCTTTTCTTTGGAAGCTTCAATTTCAAGTAATTTAGGAACTGTCGGACGATCATCTCATAATGTATAGAGGCAACTGGAAAATTTCACTTCTAATTAAGTACAAGAACTGTATGTGTATATATATATATATATATATATATATATATATATATATATATATATATATATATATATATATATATATATATCTATATATATATACATACATACATACATACAATACATACATACATACATACCATACATACATACATACTTGTATACATACGTAGAGAGAGAGAGAGAGATATATGGATGATTGAGTTATAGAAATAATAATTTTTTTCTTTCAATAGCCATTGCCTATGGAATCTTTGATCTCTGGAAAAAAAAATGCAAGAAAATATGACACAGGAAAAGAAAGGAGAGACATTAATAAAGCTAATTAATTCTTTCGGTCAACATTCCTCTACTGAAGTAAAAACCAAAAACAGTTAATGAAAAACTGGAAAGTCTTTTCAATCTGTATATATTGTGTAGAAGTCCAGGACTCTGGGGAACCTTAGAGCACGCCTTCCCACAAGATTGAGACTGAGGGAAGGCGAAAGCCTGGCGTGGACGAGATTAAACCTAAGGGAAGCAGTGAAGGGGAATAGATGGTAATAAGGCGGTCATAGGAAGGCTTAACGGTAGACGGAATCTCTGTCTTGGGAATGATTAGCTCCAGAAGGTGGAAAGTACGACGCTGGACGGAGTTTCTACTGAAATTTTCATTTTGACTCTCTCTCTCTCACAGCTGCGTTTTTCGTTTCCATTATCAAAGACGGTACCCGTGGGTCTAAATTCCATTAGAGGTCTCGCCAGAATGCATGAAAACGTACCTATATACTCAGCAAAACAGTATGAACGTATTTACCTCATATCAGATTCGAAACAAAAGGACGTTTAATATAGTGAAATGTAAAGAGATATTTTCTGAAAGCTTTTATTATGGGGGTGATAAAACAGCGTTGACAGTGTCACTGGAAAGTGTCTCTTGCGAAGTTAAATTTAATATCAAACTTATTACTTTAATTAAAGTGTTGTAGATATGAATTGCATTCATGGCGTGGGTACCATGAATAGAAATACACGATGAATTCACGTATTAGAGGTTCTAGAAAGTTGAATATGACTCTTAAATTGAATAAATATTCCTCCGGTATGGCAATACAGACTTCTTACCTTTCACCCTCCCGTGGAAATAACACACGAATCATATCGTTTTAGCGACCTCAACCATAAAAGGAAATCGAGAGATAATTGGCAATCTATAGACGGCATATATATTAAGCGTTATATACACGAAAGAAATTTTGACTCGCTATCCACGGAAAAACAAACAGGCACACACATGCACGTGTACCTAGAACGGAAAAGTAAAGACAGGATATGAACCTACGATTGTTTGTTTTTTATTTTTTATAAGTAAGGTTCATTTTGGTTCCATTCAACTTTCAGGGATTCATGATTTGATGAAAAGGAGCTAAATTTGGCCCAAATTGGTGCGTTTTTAGTGCATTAGGATTAATTAATGGTATGACTGCATCAGCCAGGTCCCATTTTGATACATACATACATGTATATACGCCTTGTTCTTTTTAATACGTGTTTTATAGAGGTTTGGTCAGCATGGAGCTAGAAACATGTAAATTAATGTAAAAAAAGGTTAACCATTTAGGTTTTGAAAACAAAATCTGGTAAAAGCTATGTTACGACCCTTGTTGGGCCCGGGTGCAAGTTCTTTTGCACAAGAATAGAGAGGACAGTGATCTTACCAAGTATCCAGATAAATTCAGTCAGCGGAGACAAAAAAACACAGGAAAACTCAACAATATTTGTTAACAATCAAAGCAAAAGAATAATAAAGTCAGCCTTGTGACTATACCGGACACAACTTAGTCCTTACTACTCCGTAGGGAGTTTCCTAATCCCACTAATACTAAAACCCTAGACAGAAAATATTGAGAGAGAAACTAAATAAATTAGTAAAATGGGCCCAACACCAACATAAATATAAACCAATACCTATAACTAAGCAGAGAGGAAAGTAGTAAGAGACCAACAGGGGGAAAACTTAATTCTCCTACCTACAATTATAAACTAAATCTTAAATATAAAAAGTATTAAACATCTTAATAGATAATACACAAGAAATAATGAAAATTGCAGCATCACTCGTGACAAGAT